>NC_086452.1:328817595-328902595 GCF_028390025.1 Pseudophryne corroboree | reverse complement strand
TGTGGTCCTCACACCAAGAGACATATCTCCTCCAGATATGATAGTGTTTTGACATCACAGGTTTCCTGGCCTGCACCATGGTAGCAATAACCTTTTTGGAAAGGCCCTTGTGAGCTAGGATGTTCCGCTCAGCCACCATGCCATCAAACGAAGCTGGATATACAATTGAAAAAAATAATTAATACCAATCACTCTGTGCGCAATGTACTGCTGCTGGCTCGCATATACTCTCACAAGGTTTCCTTCACCCCTCACCAAAGTGATACAATGTAAAAAATAAGAATTTACTCACCGGTAATTCTATTTCTCGTAGTCCGTAGTGGATGCTAGGGACTCCGTAAGGACCATGGGGAATAGACGGGCTCCGCAGGAGACTGGGCACTCTAAAGAAAGATTCAGTACTATCTGGTGTGCACTGGCTCCTCCCTCTATGCCCCTCCTCCAGACCTCAGTTAAGGAAACTGTGCCCGGAAGAGCTGACATTACAAGGAAAGGATTTTGGAATCCAGGGTAAGACTCATACCAGCCACACCAATCACACTGTACAACTTGTGATAAACTTACCCAGTTAACAGTATGAACAACAACTGAGCATCACTCAACCGATGCTACATAACCATAACCCTTTGTTAAGCAATAACTATATACACGTATTGCAGAAAGTCCGCACTTGGGACGGGCGCCCAGCATCCACTACGGACTACGAGAAATAGAATTACCGGTGAGTAAATTCTTATTTTCTCTAACGTCCTAGTGGATGCTGGGGACTCCGTAAGGACCATGGGGATTATACCAAAGCTCCCAAACGGGCGGGAGAGTGCGGATGACTCTGCAGCACCGAATGGGCAAACACAAGGTCCTCCTCAGCCAGGGTATCAAACCTGTAGAATTTTGCAAAAGTGTTTGAACCCGACCAAGTAGCAGCTCGGCAAAGCTGCAATGCCGAGACCCCTCGGGCAGCCGCCCAAGAAGAGCCCACTTTCCTTGTGGAATGGGCTTTCACTGAGCCTGCTGAATCGTGTTACAGATCCAGCGAGCAATAGTTTGCTTTGAAGCAGGAGCACCCAGCTTGTTGCATGCATACAGGATAAACAGCGAGTCAGTCTTCCTGACTCCAGCCGTTCTGGTTACGTAAATCTTCAAAGCCCGGACTACGTCCAGCAACTTGGAGTCCTCCAAGTCACGAGTAGCCGCAGGCACCACAATAGGTTGGTTCAAATGAAAAGATGACACCACCTCTGGCAGAAACTGCGGACAAGTCCGCAATTCTGCCCTGTCCATATGGAAAACCAGATAGGGGCTTTTACATGACAAAGCCGCCAATTCTGACACACGCCTAGCTGAAGCTAAAGCCAACAACATGACCACTTTCCACGTGAGATACTTTAGTTCCACGGTCTTAAGTGGCTCAAACCAGTGGGATTTCAGGAAATCCAACACCACGTTAAGATCCCAAGGTGCCACTGGTGGCACAAAAGGGGGCTGAATATACAGCACTCCCTTAACAAACGTCTGAACCTCAGGCAGTGAAGCCAGTTCTTTTTGAAAGAAGATGGATAGGGCCGAAATCTGGACCTTTATGGACCCTAATTTTAGGCCCATAGTCACACCTGACTGTAGGAAGTGCAGGAATCGACCCAGCTGGAATTTCTCTGTAGTGGCCTTTTCTTGCAGTTCAGGGTACCAAGTCCTTCTTGGCCAGTCCGGAACAATGAGTATTGTTTTCACTCTTCTTTTCCTTACGATTCTCAGTACCTTGGGTATGAGAGGAAGAGGAGGAAACACATAGACCGACTGGAACACCCACGGTGTTACCAGTGCGTCCACAGCCATCGCCTGAGGGTCCCTTGACCTGGCGCAATACCTTTTTAGCTGTTTGTTGAGGCGGGACGCCATCATGTCCACCTGTGGCAGTTCCCACCGACTTGCAATCTGCGTGAAGACTTCTTGATGAAGTCCCCACTCTCCTGGGTGGAGGTCGTGCCTGCTGAGGAAGTCTGCTTCCCAATTGTCCACTCCCGGAATGAACACTGCTGACAGTGCTTGCACGTGATTCTCCGCCCAACGAAGAATCCTGGTGGCTTCCGCCATCGCCACTCTGCTTCTTGTGCCGCCCTGGCGGTTTACATGAGCCACTGCGGTGATGTTGTCTGACTGAATCAGCACCGGTTGGTTGCGAAGCAGAGGCTCCGCTTGACTCCAGGATATTTATGTGCAGACAAGCCTCCTGACTTGACCACAACCCTTGTAAGTTTCCTCCCTGAGTGACTGCCCCCCATCCTCGGAGGCTCGCATCCGTGGTCACCAGGACCCAGTCCTGTATGCCGAACCTGCGGCCCTCGAGAAGGTGAGCACTCTGCAGCCACCACAGAAGAGACACCCTGGCCCTGGGGGACAGGGTGATCAGCCGATGCATCTGAAGATGCGATCCGGACCACTTGTCCAACAGATCCCACTGAAAGATCCTCGCATGGAACCTGCCGAAGGGAATGGCTTCGTATGATGCCACCATCTTTCCCAGGACTCGCGTGCAGTGATGCACCGACACCTGTTTCGGTTTTAAGAGGTCTCTGACTAGAGTCACGAGCTCCTGAGCCTTCTCCGCCGGGAGAAACACCTTCTTCTGGTCTGTGTCCAGAATCATGCCCAGAAAGGGCAGACTCGTCGTAGGAATCAGCTGCGATTTTGGGATATTCAGAATCCAGCCGTGCTGTTGCAACACTTCCTCTGATCAGCAACTGCTCTCTGGACCTCGCCTTTATGAGGAGATCGTCCAAGTATGGGATAATTGTGACTCCTTGCTTTCTCAGGAGCACCGTCATTTCCGCCATTACCTTGGTAAATATTCTCAGTGCCGTGGATAGCCCAAACGGCAACGTCTGGAATTGGTAATGACAGTCCTGTACCACAAATCTGAGGTACTCCTGATGAGGTGGATAAATGGGGACATGCAAGTAAGCATCCTTGATGTCCAGAGACACCATAAAATCCCCCTCTTCCAGGCTTGCAATGACCGCTCTGAGCGATTCCATTTTGAACTTGAATTTCTTCAGATAAATGTTCAGGGATTTTAAATTCAAGATGGGTCTGACCGAACCGTCCGGTTTCGGTACTACAAACATAGTGGAATAGTAACCCCTTCCCTGTTGAAGGAGAGGAACCTTTACAACCACCTGCTGGAGGTATAACTTGTGAATTGCTGCCAGCACTACCTCCCTTTCCATGGGGGAAGCTGGCAAGGCCGATTTTAGGTAACGGTGAGGGGGCGTCACCTCGAATTCCAGTTTGTATCCCTGAGACACAACTTGTATAGCCCAAGGATCCACCCGTGAGCGAACCCACTGGTGGCTGAAATGTCGGAGACGCACCCCCACGGCTCCTGGCTCCGCCTGTGGAGCCCCAGCGTCATGCGGTGGATTTAGTGGAAGCCGGGGAGGACTTTTGTTCCTGGGAACTAGCTGTGTGGTGCAGCCTCTTTCCTCCACCCCTGCCTCTGGTAAGAAAGGATGCACCTCTGACTTGCTGTTTTGCGAACGAAAGGACTGCATTTGGTAATACGGTGCTTTCTTAGGCTGTGGAGGGACATAAGGCAAGAAATTTGACTTCCCAGCCGTAGCTGTGGAAACTAGGTCTGAGAGACCGTCCCCAAACAATTCCTCACCCTTATAAGGTAAAACCTCCATGTGTTTTTTAGAGTCGGTATCCCATGTCCATTGCCGAGTCCATAAGACCCTTCTGGCAGAAAAGGACATTGCGTTTACTCTAGAGCCCAGCAGGCAAATGTCCCTCTGGGCATCCCGCATATATAGGACCGCGTCCTTGATATGTGCCAGGGTCATTAGAACAGAGTCCCTGTCCAGGGTATCTAACTCCTCAGACTGAGTATCCGTCCATGCTGCTACCGCACTACACATCCAGGCCGAAGCAATTGCTGGACTCAGCAGCGTACCAGAATGTGTGTAAACAGACTTCAGGATAGCTTCCTGCTTTCTATCCGCAGGATCCTTTAGGGCGGCCGTATCCTGAGACGGCAGGGCCACCTTCTTAGATAAACGTGTCAACGCCTTGTCTACCCTGGGGGAGGATTCCCAGCGTAACCTGTCCGTTGGCGGGAAAGGATACGCCATCAGCAATCTCTTGGAAATTACTACCTTTCTATCAGGGGAATCCCATGCTTTTTCACATAATTCATTCAATTCATGTGACGGGGGAAAAGCCACTTCTTGCTTTTTCTCCCCATACATATAAATCCTCTTGTCAGAGACAGGATTTTCCTCAGAAATGTGTAACACATCCTTCATTGCCACAATCATGTAGCGGATGGCTTTAGTCATTTTAGGCTGCAACTTTGCATCATCGTCATCGACACTGGAATCAGATTCCGTGTCGACGTCTGTGTCAACTAACTGGGATATTGGGCGCTTTTGAGACCCTGACGGCCTCTGCGCTGTGGGAGCAGGCATGGGTTGAGACCCCGACTGTCCCAAGGCTACAGCTTTATCCAATCTGTTATGTAAGGAGCTTACATTATCATTTAACACCTTCCACATATCCATCCAATCAGGTGTCGGCCCCGTCGGGGGCGACACCACATCTATTTGCACTTGTTCTGCCTCCACGTATCCTTCCTCATCAAACATGTCGACATAGGCGTACCGACACACCGCACACATACAGGGAACGCTCTGACTTGAGGACAGGACCCCACAAAGGCTTTTGGGGAGACAGAGAGAGAGTATGCCAGCACACACCCCAGAGCTATATAACCCAGGGATTACACTGTACCTTAGTGTTTACCCAGTAGCTGCTGTTTATATATATATATATATATATATATATATATATATATATATATATATATATATATATCTCTGCGCCTAAATTTATGTGCCCCCCCTCTCTTTTTTACCCTCTATTGCACCTGTATACTGCAGGGGAGAGCCTGGGGAGCGTCCTTCCAGCGGAGCTGTGAAGAGAAAATGGCGCTGGTGTGCCGAGGAAGAAGGCCCCACCCCCTCAGCAGCGGGCTTCTGTCCCGCTTCTCATGTGTAAAAATGGCGGGGGCTCGCACATATATACAGTGCCTGACTGTATACATGTATACTTTTGCCATCAGGTATCTTAATTGCTGCCCAGGGCGCCCCCCCCTGCGCCCTGCACCCTACAGTGACCGGAGTGTGTGGGTGTGCTGCGGGAGCAATGGCGCACAGCTGCAGTGCTGTGCGCTACCTTAAGTGAAGACAGGAGTCTTCTGCCGCCGATTTCGATGTCTTCTTGCTTCTGCTGCTTCTGTACTTCTGGCTCTGCGAGGGGGACGGCGGCGCGGTTCCGGGAACGGACGATCAAGGTTAGGTACCTGTGTTCGATCCCTCTGGAGCTAATGGTGTCTAGTAGCCTAAGAAGCGCAACTTAGCTGCAGTGAGTAGGTTTGCTTCTCTCCCCTTAGTCCCACGTAGCAGAGAGTCTGTTGCCAGCAGAAGCTCTCTGAAAATAAAAAACCTGACAAAATACTTTCTTTTCTAGCAAGCTCAGGAGAGCCCACTAGGAGCACCCAGCTCTGGCCGGGCACATATTCTAACTGGAGGAGGGGCATAGAGGGAGGAGCCAGTGCACACCAGATAGTACTGAATCTTTCTTTAGAGTGCCCAGTCTCCTGCGGAGCCCGTCTATTCCCCATGGTCCTTACGGAGTCCCCAGCATCCACTAGGACGTTAGAGAAAAAGATTTAGAGAATATGACTTAGCCTGCGCTGTCAGAATGTAGTCTTTATCGTGACAACTTACTCAAACTTCCATTTTCATGACACTCAGTTTCACCATAGGGAAATGAAACAAAGGTAGCAATAGTGAAGTTTGTTTTAATACATATGTCAGAAAATAATAAAATCACAAAACAGGTCAATTATTCCACCAATCTGCTTCTGGTGATAAGTAAATGCAGAGTAATTACCGGAAATAAATGGAACCGTGGCCAAACAGTTCCAAACAACGCATGGATAAATGATAGAAACTGGAATAGGTTCAATCAGAAACCACCCTGGTTACCGGCATCAGACTCCGCGTTCCTTGTTCACCTGGAGGCTCCCAACGCGTTTCCATCCCTATCTGGGGTCTTTCTCAAGGTATCCTGCTGAATAAATGACTCCTCATCACATGTGGGTATTTAAATATATTTTGTCCAATCAAAAGCCAAGGAGCACAGGTGGACCTTATACATAAATCACCTAAAAGTCCCATGGTCCCTTGCTGCGCGCCTCCCTATTGGCTGTGTCCATAAATAAAATTAAATCTCCATAGTAACCAGCATCAAGATCCCTTTGCATCACGTCACTTCCGGTAACGCGTTTCCGAATTGTCATAGAAACCCTAAACTCCCAGTGTATGGGTTTACTCATGGCTTCATCCCCTTCTCCTGACGTCCCACTCGTGATGTATTTCCGGGTCTCCATAGTAACCCGGTGCACTTCATTAGTCCTCCGTCGCGTCACTTCCTATGACGCGCGTCTCAGTTTCTACGGTAACCCGGCGCTGTCATCGCGAGTATTGCTGTCATTTTCTATGCTCCCCAGGTTGTAAACAGTATTGGGATTCCTCTCCATAGCAATCATATGATTCTTAAAATGTGTAAACAATCTGTTTATTTGAAAATCGAGTCCTGATTGTCCCGTTCTTTATCACTGAGTGTGCAAAAGAGACAGCTTTAAAATAAGAAATATATACGGTAATATAAAAAACTTTTGCCGGTAACCAGGGTGGTTTCTGATTGAACCTATTCCAGTTTCTATCATTTATCCATGCGTTGTTTGGAACTGTTTGGCCACGGTTCCATTTATTTCCGGTAATTACTCTGCATTTACTTATCACCAGGAGCAGATTGGTGGAATAATTGACCTGTTTTGTGATTTTATTATTTTCTGACATATGTATTAAAACAAACTTCACTATTGCTACCTTTGTTTCATTTCCCTATGGTGAAACTGAGTGTCATGAAAATAAAAGTTTGAGGAAGTTGTCACGATAAAGACTACATTCTGACAGCGCAGGCTAAGTCATATTCTCCAAATCTTTTTTTACATTGCATCAAACGAAGCTGCTGTAAGTCCGGGTAGACGAACGGTCCTTGTTGAAGAAGATCTCTTCTCAGTGGCAGAGGCCAAGGGTCTTCGACGGACATGTCCAGAAGTTTCGCATACCAAGCCCTCCGAGGCCAATCAGAATTGCCTGGAATCCTTGATTTCTGATGCACTTGAGCACCCTTGGGATCAATGGAAACAGAGGAAATAGGTAGACCAGACAGTAAGGCCAAGACGACGTCAGTGCATCTACTGCCCTCGCCTAAGGGTCCCTGGTTCATGAGCAATACCAACGAAGCTTCCTGAGTCGAGAAGCCATCATGTCTATTTGTGGAAACACCTGAAACACCTGATCTCCCGGGTGGAGATCGTGTTGACTCAGGAAGTCCCCTTCCCAGCTGTCTACTCCCGGAATGAAGATTGCAGACATTGCTCTTGCATTTCTTTTTGCCCAGAGGAGAATCTTTGACACCTCTCACATGCAGGCCCTGCTTTTTGTCCCGCCTTGTCGCCTGATGTATGCCACTGCTGTGGCGTTGTCCGACTGTACCTGGATCGCTTGATCCCTGAGCAGAGGAGAGGCCGGAAGCAGAGCATTGTAGATCGCCCAAAGTTCCAGAATGTTTATCGGAAGGAGGGCTTTGCGGGCTGACCATGTGCCCTGGAACTGAGTCCCCTGGGTGACAGCTCCCCACCCTCTCAGACTCGCATCCATCGTAAGGAGGATCCAATCCTGAATCTTCAGCCTATCAGTAGGTTGGAGGACTGCAGCCACCACAGGAGAGAAATCCTGGCCTGTGGTGACAGCCGAATTATCCGGAAAATGAGATCCGGACCACTTGCTCAGGAGATCCAATTGAAAAGTCCTGGCATGCGACCTTCCATACTGGATACGAGGCAACCATTTTTCCCAACAATCTTATGCAAAGGTGGATGGATACCCGAGTAGGCCGGAGAAACATGCAGCCCATCTCCTGAAGTGTTTTCGCCTTGTCCTCTGGGAGGAACACTGTTTGGGCAACAGTATCCAGCAACATTCCCAGGAACAGGAGCCTCAGAGTAGGCTCAAGGTGGGACTTCTGTAAATTGAGGATCCACCCATAGTAGTGACAGAAGCTGGATAGTGCTGTCTATATGGAGCAATAAAAGCTCCCTGGATTTTGCTTTTATCAGGAGATCGTCCAGGTAAGGGACAACACTGACCACCTGGACCTGGACCATCATCTCCGCCATCACCTTCGTGAACACCCTCGGAGCTGTGGACAGGCTGAATGGTAGCACCTGGAACAGGTAGTGATCGTTCAGCAGGGCAAGCCTCAGGTAAGACTGATGAGGTGGCCAAATCGGGATATGGAGATAGGCGTCCTTGATATCCAGGGAGACCATGAACTCCCGTTCTTCCAGGCCCACAATCACTGCTCGCAAGGAATCCATCTTGAACTTGAAAACCTTTAGCTAAGGGTTCAAGGATTTTAGATTCAAAATGGGTCTTACCGAACTGTCCGGTTTCGGTACCACGAACAGGTTGGGGTAGTAACCCTTTCCTTGTTGTTGCAGTGGCTCTGGAACAATGACTCAGGACTGGACCAATTTTAGGATGGCCTGTTGCAGCGTAACACGCAAATCCTCCAAAGCTGTTAAGCTTGATTTGAAAAATCAGTGGAGAGGAGCACCGTCGAAATCCAGCTTGTAGCCATGAGAAATGAGGTCCTGTACCCAGGCAGGAACTTTCCCAGATTCGGCTGAAGTGACGCAGCCGAAATCCCACCACGAGATCGCCTCGGGGTGGGTGGACACAGTCATGCTGAGGCCTTAGTGGAAGCTGAACTGGTGCTTTGTTCACGGGAACCTGCAGCTGCTGGCTTCTTTGCCTTACCTCTGGTGCCTCATGCAGCGTTTGAGGCGCCTCTGGTTCAAGATCGAAACCTAGCGGTCTGAAAGGACTGGCGCCTAGCCAGTGGGGCCCGAGAGGGGAGAAAAACGTGGAATTCCCAGCAGTAGCTTTGGAAATCCACGAAACCAACTCAACCCCGAATAGCTACTCCCCTGAGAAAGGGAGAGACACCACACTACGCTTGGAATCTGCGTCCGCTATCACCACTGTCGTCACCTTCAGGCAATGTTAGGGGTGTGTAGCGTGCTGCGATTGTGACCGCTAAGGCGCAGTTCCCCGCTGTGCAACAATCTCTCATGACAGTGGTCCTGCAGCGGGGAAGCGGCTGTGACACCCCGCAAGGCTGGTGACCGCGCCCCCCCCCCCCACCCCACGGTGCAGGTATGCTGTTGCCCAAACAGCATACTGAAAATAATAAAGTTTTAAAAGAAACTGAAGAAAACGCTCTGGAGCTTCAGAGTGTGCATCCTCTCCTGAGGGCACTTTTTCTAATGTGCCTGTGGGAGGGAGCATAGAGGGGAGGAGCCAGCACACCCAGTTGAAGAAATTTAAAGTGCATCGGCTCCTTTGGACCCCGTCTATACCCCATCGTACTAGATTCCCCCATTATCCTTTATGGATGCTAGAGAAAAGGGGAGTTCCAGACGTAAGAAATATCTGAAAGGCAGATCCCATTCTACACATTAACACACAGGCATACAAACAGTGGGCATAGAAAAACACAATACTTCACATGCACATTGACAGCAATACATATCTATGGCCCACTTTGATCTACCTTTTCCATTTACCAAACCCTTATCTTCATTTATTCACTAGTTTTTCTAGCAAAAAAAACTAGACGGGGGAGATTCAATTGTTTGAAAAGTCGGTTGGATGTCTGTTTTTTCCTGTTTATTAGATAGGAAAAAAACAGACACCCAACTGACTTTTCAAACATTTGAATACCCCCCGAAGAGTGCAAATGATGTGGTGCACACTGGACTCAATAAATCAAGCTTTAAAACTATTAATTAAGCGGACACAAGAGGGAGCAATCTTCCCAAAAATGTAAGCTGAAACACACAGAAGAAATTTCTGGCTGAGCATATGACTGTAGTATAAAATATCATTGGAAACCAAATATACAAGAAAATGGTCTTATGTTGATTACAACTGAAAATATAAACAAAAAATTCAAGTTGGAAATTTGTATATATAATTATACACTAAAAAATACCCCTGCACGTCTGCATAACGACTTACAGTTTTAGTAACTGATATATATAATACATCAAGCAGTTATAAACCAGGTTTTGGCACAGTTCTGTGGTCGATTCAATCAGAGGCGATTTGTCAACTGCACACATATTTGCCTATTACGGTAGGCTGAACACAGCTAGTTTTCCTGTCCACCTCTATGGGGTGAGAGGAGAAACTAGCAATGTTACTGTCCTTGATGTTCCGAACGTTGCGACTGAGCTGCTGATGGAACTGCCCCCTGTGACTGTTTTTGAAATATTTTGCTTAACATTTAGGATCCAATTTTTTTTTATGTTTCCCTTTTATTTTAATAAAGAACAGTTTTAAAGTATGATTTGCGGAGTTCATGTGCACCACATAACTGGCACTGTTCTAATTATTTTTGGTGGGCAAACTGTTTAGCAGTGTGTTTGTAGCACCCTTGTCAAGTATATCAAGTAGGGGGATACTCATTGTTTTGATTATCTGAATAAAGGTTATATCTGAACATTTCTTGTATGGTCCCACTTACTGTGTTTGCATTCTCACATTCCTTTATTAGTCTGTCTATTGTGCCTGTGACTGCAGAGTAGGTGGAAGATGTCACATACTCAAAAGTCAATCGAAAGGTCATACTGCAAAAGTATAGCCAAAACCTGTTGCTTCAGATGCACTAGCTGCAATAAGATACCCACAGACACCGGTCTCTACATAGAGATCCAGCAAATAAATTCTGATATAATGAAATGCAAAAAGGCTTTTTGGTTTCTTTGGGGGTTATAAACAAAGAATTACCTGCCCCAGGTATTTAAATTAATTCATTATGAGCCTTTGAGGAAGGGAACGTCAAGAACAGAGGTGTGTCTCAGGGCTGTAGGGAGAGGTGAGCGGGCAGTGCCATTTCCCGGACGCAAGCCCTGGAATGGCACCCTACAGCCAGCAGGGCCAGGTTAATGCTGCTTGGAGCATCCAAATGAGCGCGTGCGGGCATCTCCTGCCGACATCACAGGTGGGAAGGGGGCGTAGGAAGGTACTGTGTGCCTAAATATTTCATTTAAATCTCCTTTCATACTTTCTACTTAGTGCTATGATTATGCTGATTGCAGCTCCTCTGACTCAGTAATACTTTCCCAGCTTGTCACTGATACAGGGGAACAGCATCTGGCAGCATCACTCCTCCCTCAGATATCCCCCTCCTCTGTATTAGAACGGGGGAATGTAATTTGGCTGGGCCCCGTAAGGCAAGCAGTAACCTGTCACCTGCCATAATGGTCGCTATGCATTATTACAGCTAAATTAGCCCTCCCAAACCTTTGTTTTTAGGTCTGCATTTATTAAAAATAAAATATGACAGGAGTGAGAGAACAGCAGAGGAAACAGATGATAATAAAGAAGGGTTTTCTTAAGTGATAAAAAGAATGAGTATAAGCCGCTACAATATGAATGCTATTCATTGCTCTCAAACCTCTTACCTACTGTGACACCGGGAACTTGTAAGTGGGCATTATTGATGCCATCCGCAATGAGTTCCAAACACTCGTTTACTGGCATTGCACCCACATGGGATCCAGGGTGGATGTTGTATAGGGTAAGGCCAAGCTGATGGCATCGGTTTAATTCTTTCACTAGCATAGCACGACTCTTCTGAAACACATCTGTAGGAGAAAGAAGATGAAGCGTGCCAAGAAAGCAGAATAGCGACTTCTGTATAAATGGTCAGTACCTGGCCTTGGTGAGCCCAAATTCATCAGATACGGGCTATGTGGCAATATGTAGCATGGCTCAAACCCCAACTCGCTACATGTTTTTCTGAACCTCTCGGCAGCCTCTTCTTCTAGGGTTTTACTGTTCCAGGTTCTCTGTGACCCCAAAAACAGACCAAATGCCTTAGCCCTAATATGCTTGGCTTCCTCCACAGCTTTCCACAGTCCTCCTGCGCTACCAAAAAGAACACACTGTATGTATAATGTAATTTTGTCTATCATCAGTTGAACGCACCATCTGTTGCATACCTTGAATGGATAAATGTGCGCCTACATATTTGTGGGAGCTCATACAGTGGTGGAGATGGTTCGGTATTGTTTCAGATACTTCCGCCTCTTCCTCCACTGCCTTGCTATTTTCACCATCTAGTGTCCTTGACTCTCTTTTCATGCTCTTCGTTTGTTTTCGAGCCTTACCTAACAAGATGAACGAAAAAGGCAAGTTCGTCAGAATGTTACAGTGGATTCATAAAAAGTATACCCTACCTTTCTGTAAAATTTATTTTTAATTGTAGAAATGCATATTAGCAGCAAATTCATGTTCTCGAAGCACGTGTGAGAGACACCCAACCTACTGTCCCCATCAGTGTTAGCTCGCTACTTCTCATTGCAGACATTCTCAAGGTGCCACCAGGGATAAGGGAAATAATAGGATTTGGATAACCTACCGGTAAATCCTTTTCTCCTAGTCCGTAGAGGATGCTGGGGACGACATCAAGACCATGGGGTATAGAAGGGATCCGCAGGAGACATGGGCACTCTAAAGACTTTTCATTGGTTGTGGACTGGCTCCTCCTTCAGACCTCAGTTGTAGGAACTGTGCCCAGGGAGACTGACATTTCGAGGAAAGGAATTACTTAACTAGTGGTGAGATATCTACCAACTCACACCCTCAACCATGCCGCACACATGGCATTCAACATAACACACGCCAACAGGCATGAACTAATTGCAGCAACCTGCTGAAACCAAGATAACACAACTTGTGTAACTGTAATAACTAAACTGCAGGTAAAGTACGCACTGGGACGGGCGCCCAGCATCCTCTACGGACTAGGAGAAAATAGGATTTTAATACCTACCGGTAAATCCTTTTCTCTTAGTCCGTAGAGGATGCTGGGGACTCCGTAAGGACCATGGGGTATAGACGGGATCCGCAGGAGATATGGGCACACTATAAGACTTTTACTGGGTGTGAACTGGCTCCTCCCTCTATGCCCCTCCTCCAGACCTCAGTTAGAAAACTGTGCCCAGGGAGACGGACATTTCGAGGAAAGATTTATTGTTTAAACACGGTGAGTGTCATACCAACTCACACCACGAACATACCGCAGAACGTGGTAGACAAAAGAACACCAGCCCACGGCATGGACAATACACAGCCGCATGCTGAGAGAATATGTAACACAACCAGCGTGTCAACACAACCAAAAATAAGACACCGCATGCCATGACATGCACAACGTCAGCAACAGCCTGACGGAAAACAAACACCACAAGAGTGTAACCATAACCAATAACTGCAGACACAGTACGCACTGGGACGGGCGCCCAGCATCCTCTACGGACTAAGAGAAAAGGATTTACCGGTAGGTATTAAAATCCTATTTTCTCAAACGTCCTAGAGGATGCTGGGGACTCCGTAAGGACCATGGGGTTTATACCAAAGCTCCAGAACAGGCGGGAGAGTGCGTACGACTCTGCAGCACCGATTGAGCAAACATGAGGTCCCCATCAGCCAGGGTATCAAACTTGTATAGCTTAGCCAGTGTGTTTGAACCCGACCAAGTATCCGCTCGGCAAAGTTGTACCGGCGAGACTCCTCGGGCATCCGCCCAAGAAGAGCCCATCTACCTAGTAGAATGGGTCACCACCGACTTCGGTAACGGCAATCCAGCCGTAGAACGAGCACGCCGAATCATATCACAGATCTAGCGTGTAACAGATTGCAGAGACGCAGGCGCCCCAATCACGCTGGGGCATACCAGACAAACAGAGCCTCTGACTACACCGAGAGACCTCGAATCAGCCAATGCTTAAGCAACCACAGGCATCAAATAGGCAGGTTTCTGCAAAACACCGAAACCACTTTTGGCAGAACTATTATCCGAGTTCTCAATTCCACTCTATCCACCTGGAAGATCAAACAGGGGCTCTCGTGAGACCCAGCCGCTACTACCGACATCCGCCCTGCGGACGCCAAAGCCAAAAGCATGACCACTCTCCAAGAGAGAAACTTTAACACAACCTTTCATAAAGGTTCCAAACATTTTGACACAAGAAAACGCAACACTACGTCAAGGACCCACGGTGCCAATGGGGCCACAAATGGAGGTTGGATGTGCAGTATTCCTTCCACGAAGGTCCGAACTTCCGGAAAGGTTGCCACTTCTTTCTCGAAAGAAAATTTCGAAGGCCAAAGCCGCACTGAAATGGAGCCTAATTTTAGGCCTGCACCCACACCAGCTTGCAAAGAATGGAGAAGAACGACCCAGTTGAAAACTTCCGTAGTAGCGTTCTTGGAGTCATCCAAACACGGTGGTAAGGCTTTGCCGTCACCTCTTTTCTAGCCCGAAGAAGTGTGGAAACGACTTCACTGGGAATATCCTTTCTAGTTGGGAAATGGCATTCAACCGCCACGCCGTCAAACGCAGCCGCGGTAAGTAGTGATACACGCCCGGATCTTGTTGTAACAGTTCCTCACGTAGAGGAAGAGGCCAGAGATCTTCTATGAGTAAATCTTGAAGAACTGGATACCAAGCCCTCCTCGTTTAGACCGGAACAATGAGGATCCCCTGAACCTTTGTTCTTCTTACGTTTATCACCTTCAGAAGAGTGAAACCGGAGGGGACACATAGACCAACTGAAAACACACAAGGAGTCCCGAGGACGTCCACTGCTATAGCTTGAGTGTCCTCTGACCTGGAATAATATCTCTTAGATCTCTCGTTGAGGCGAGACGCCAACATGACCAATTGAGGCACTCAACGACTTGTCGCTTCAGCGAAAACTTCTCGATGACGACCGTATTTCTCCCGGATGGAGATCGCGTCTGCAGAAGAATCTATTTCTCCGACGGTCACATCTGGAACGAAGACTGCTAATATAGCGTTTACCAGTCTTTCCACCCAGCGGAAAACTTTTTCGGCATCTGCTATTGCCGCTTTGCTCCTTATTCTGCCCTAGCGGCTTACTTACACCAATGCTGTCAAGTCGTCCGACAGAAGTAACACGGGCAGATCACGAAGCATATGTTCATTAAAAATAGCTCAAGAAAACTTATTGCAGGCAAGCCTTCCAGCTCGACCTTTTTCTCTGGAAATACTTCCCGTGCAAGGACTGTTCCCCAGCCTCGGAGATCTGCATGCATGGACACCAGGATCTCATCCTGGATTCCGAACCTTCGTCCCTCTAGGAGGTGAGAACTGAGCCGACACCAAAGGAGCGAAAACCTGGCCATTAGGATTGTATTCCGGCGCATGCGCAGGTGAGATCCGGACCACATTTCCAACTGGCCCCGTGGAAACCACTCTGGCATTTGACCTGCTCACCGAAAAGGCCTCCTAGGCCGCACCGTTCTTCTTCATCAATGGAACATATTGATGGATTGTCACTGCAAATCTGATCCGACTCCAGATCCTCAGACCTCTTTCCACAGGAACCCACAGAACTTTAACCGTTCCGTATCTACTCTGATACCCACCTCCGACGCCTGCGTCGTTGGGAATAACCGCGTTCCCCTTTGTTGAAGAACAGTCAGAGAGAAAACAACGATTTGCACCACTTGTGTCTTGACCACGCCTTAATCAGGAGAGTGTCCCAGTACAGAACCACAATGGCTCTTACTATTGAAAGAATACCATCCCACTGCCATCACTCCGGTGAAATGGTAAAGACAATCCTGGACATCCACCCAGGTAATCTGAATGCGGAGAACAATGCATTTAAACCTCTAGTTGTTTTTTTTTTCTTAAAAAGGGAGAGCAGGACAATGCCCTGAACCTGACGCACCTTTGGTATGGCGTCGCGTACTACCTCCCCTTCCAGAGGGGAAACGGCAAGATCTATTAGAAAAATCAGTGAGGGGAAACATCTGTAATGCCAGAACGCCCTTTGGATTCTATAATTAACTCACAGGTCCTAGTCTATTCCCGGACTGACTGAAAAGTAGTAGACGAGTTCCCACCAGAGTGGCCTCCAGCCAAATAGACTCTGCGACGTGATGGATGTGGTAGAAACAGAAAACGACATCCGCTTCTGCGAACCTAACAAGGCTGCAGAACTCTTACCTTTTCACCTTCCACTGTCTGCACAGAAAAGGAAAAAAGAACGGTATCGAACCGGTTAAAACGACTGCATCCCACAAAAGAATGCGTCACCAACCGTTGTGAAGGAGACTAACTCACGAAGTTAGATTTACCAGCAGTATCCGCCGGGATTGACTGAACTGAGGCATCCCCAAACAGCGGTACACCGTCCCAGGGAAAAAATAAGAATTTACTTACCGATAATTCTATTTCTCATAGTCCGTAGTGGATGCTGGGGACTCCGTAAGGACCATGGGGAATAGTGGCTCCGCAGGAGACTGGGCACATCTAAAGAAAGCTTTAGGACTAACTGGTGTGCACTGGCTCCTCCCCCTATGACCCTCCTCCAAGCCTCAGTTAGGATACTGTGCCCGGACGAGCGTACACAATAAGGAAGGATTTTGAATCCCGGGTAAGACTCATACCAGCCACACCAATCACACCGTATAACCTGTGATCTGAACCCAGTTAACAGTATGATAACAGAGGAGCCTCTGAAAGATGGCTCACAACAATAATAACCCGATTTTTGTAACAATAACTATGTACAAGTATTGCAGACAATCCGCACTTGGGATGGGCGCCCAGCATCCACTACGGACTATGAGAAATAGAATTATCGGTAAGTAAATTCTTATTTTCTCTAACGTCCTAAGTGGATGCTGGGGACTCCGTAAGGACCATGGGGATTATACCAAAGCTCCCAAACGGGCGGGAGAGTGCGGATGACTCTGCAGCACCAAATGAGAGAACTCCAGGTCCTCCTCAGCCAGGATATTAATTTTGTAGAATTTTACAAACGTATTTGCTCCTGACCAAGTAGCTGCTCGGCAAAGTTGTAAAGCCGAGACCCCTCGGGCAGCCGCCCAAGATGAGCCCACCTTCCTTGTGGAGTGGGCATTTACAGAATTTTGGTTGTGGCAGGCCTGCCACAGAATGTGCAAGCTGAATTGTACTACAAATCCAACGAGCAATAGTCTGCTTAGAAGCAGGAGCACCCAGCTTGTTGGGTGCACACAGGATAAACAGCGAGTCAGATTTCCTGACTCCAGCCGTCCTGGAAACATATATTTTCAGGGCACTGACAACGTCTAGCAACTTGGAGGCCTCCAAGTCCCTAGTAGCCGCAGGCACCACCAATAGGTTGGTTCAGGTGAGACGCTGAAACCACCTTGGGGAGAAACTGAGGACGAGTCCTCAATTCCGCCCTGTCCGAATGGAAAATCAAATAAGGGCTTTTTCAGGATAAAGCCGCCAATTCTGACACGCGCCTGGCCCAGGCCAGGGCCAACAGCATGACCACTTTCCATGTGAGATATTTTAACTCCACAGATTTAAGTGGTTCAAACCAATGTGACTTTTGGAACCCAAAACTACATTGAGATCCCAAAGTGCCACTGGAGGCACAAAAGGAGGCTGTATATGCAGTACCCCTTTTACAAACGTCTGAACTTCAGGGACTGAAGCTAGTTCTTTTTGGAAGAAAATTGACAGGGCCGCAAATTTGAACCTTAATGGACCCCAATTTCAGGCCCATAGACACTCCTGTTTGCAGGAAATGTAGGAATCGACCAAGTTGAATTTTCCTCCGTCGGGCCTTACTGGCCTCGCACCACGCAACATATTTTCGCCAATTGCGGTGATAATGTTTTTGCGGTTACATCCTTCCTGGCTTTGATCAGGATAGGGATGACTTCCTCCGGAAAGCCTTTTTTCCTTCAGGATCCGGCGTTCAACCGCCATGCCGTCAAACGCAGCCGCGGTAAGTCTTGGAACAGACAGGGTCCTTGCTGGAGCAGGTCCCTTCCTAGAGGTAGAGGCCACGGATCCTCCGTGAGCATCTCTTGAAGTTCCGGTTACCAAGTCCTTCTTGGCCAATCCGGAGCCACGAATATAGTGCTTTCTCCTCTCCATCTTATCAATCTCAGTACCTTGGGTATGAGAGGCAGAGGAGGGAACACATACACTGACTGGTACACCCACGGTGTTACCAGAGCGTCTACAACTATTGCCTGAGGGTCTCTTGACCTGGCGCAATACCTGTCGAGTTTTTTAATCATGTGGACGACTTCTGGGTGAAGTCCCCACTCTCCCGGGTGGAGGTCGTGCTGAGGAAGTCTGCTTCCCAGTTGTCCACTCCCGGAATGAATACTGTTGACAGTGCTGTCACATGATTTTCCGCCCAGCGAAGAATCCCTGCAGCTTCTGCCATTGCCCTCCTGCTTCTTGTGCCACCCTGTCTGTTTACGTGGGTGACTGCCATAATGTTGTCCGCTGGATCAACACCGGCTGACCTTGAAGCAGAGGTCTTGCTAAGCTTAGAGCATTGTAAATGGCCCTTAGCTTCAGGATATTTATGTGAAGTGATGTATCCAGGCTTGACCCTAAGCCCTGGATATTCCTTCCCTGTGTGACTGCTCCCCAGCCTCGCAGGCTGGCATCCGTGGTCACCAGGACCCAGTCCTGAATGCCGAATCTGCGGCCCTCTAGAAGATGAGCACTCTGCAACCACCACATGATGGATACCCTTGTCCTTGGTGACAGGGTTATCCGCTGATGCATCTGAAAATGCGACCCGGACCATTTGTCCAGTAAGTTCCACTGGAAAGTTCTTGCGTGGAATCTAACGAATGGGATTGCTTCGTAGGAAGCCACCATTTTTACCCAGAACCCTTGTGCATTGATGCACTGAGACTTGGTTCGGTTTTAGGAGGTTCCTGACTAGCTCGGATAACTCCCTGGTTTTCTCTTCCGGGAGAAACACCTTTTTTCTGGACTGTGTCCAGGAACATCCCTAGGAAACAGAAGACAAGTCGTCGGAACCAGCTGCGATTTTGGAATATTGAGAATCCAATCGTGCTGCCGCAACACTACCTGAGATAGTGCTACACCGACTTCCAACTGTTCCCTGGATCTTACCCTTATCAGGGAATCGTCCAAGTAAGGGATAACTAAAATTCCCTTCCTTCGAAGGGATATCATTTCGGCCATTACCTTGGTAAAGACCCGGGGTGCCGTGGACCATCCCTACGGCAGCGTCTGAACTGATAGTGACAGTTCTGTACCATAACCTGAGGTACCCTTGGTGAGAAGGGTAAACTTTGACATGAAGGTAAGCATCCTTGATGTCCCAAGACATCATGTAGTCCCCTTCTTCCAGGTTCACAATCACTGCTCTGAGTGACTCAATCTTGAATTTGAACCTCTGTATGTAAGTGTTCAAAGATTTTAGATTTAGAATCGGTTTCACCGGGCCGTCTGGCTTCGGTACCACAATAGTGTGGAATAATACCCCGTTTCCTGTTGCAGGAGGGGTACCTTGATTATCACCTGCTGGGTGAATGGCTTCCAAAACTGCCTCCCTGTCAGAGGGAGACGTCGGTAAAGCCGACTTTTGGAAACGGCGAGGGGGAGACGTCTCGAATTTCAATATGTACCCTTGAGATATTACCTGAAGGATCCAGGGGTCTACTTGCGAGTGAGCCCACTGCGCACTGAAATTCATTGAGAACGGGCCCCCACCGTGCCTGAGTTTGTAAGGCCCTAGCGTCATACTGAGGGCTTTTGCAGAGGCGGGAAAGGATTTCTGTTCCTGGGAACTGGGTAATCTCTTCAGCCTTTTTCCTCTCCCTCTGTCACGAGCAGAAAAGAGGAACCTTTTGTCCGCTTGCCAACAAAGGACTGCGCCTGATAATACGGCGTCTTATTTTGAGAGGCGACCTGGGGTACAAACGTGGATTTCCCAGTTGTTGCCGTGGCCACCAGGTCTAAAAGACCGACCCCAAATGTCCCCTTTTAAAGGCAATACTTCCAAATGCCGTTTGGAATCCGCATCACCTGACCATTTTACTGGTAGAATTGGACAACGCACTTATACTTGATGCCAGTCGGCAAATATTCCGCTGTGCATCATGCATATATAGAAATGCATCTTTCAAATGCTCTATAGGCAATAATATACTATCCTTATCTAGGATATCAACATTTCCAGTCAGGGAATCCGACCATGCCAACCCAGCACTGCACCTCCAGGCTGAGGCGATTGCTGGTCGCAGTATAACACCAGTATGTGTGTGAATACATTTTTGGATACCCTCCTGCTTTCTATCAGCAGGATCCTTAAGGGCGGCCATCTCATGAGAAGGTAGAGCCCTTGTTCTTACAAGCGTGTGAGCGCCTTATCCCCCCTAGGGGGTGTTTCCCAACGCACCCTAACCTCTGGCGGGAAAGGGTATACAGCCAATACTTTTTAAGAAATTATCAATTGTTATCGGGGGGAAACCCACGTATCATCACACACCTCATTTTATTTTTCAGATTCAGGAAAACTACAGGTAGTTTTTCCCTCATCATAATACCCCTTTCTGGTGGTACTCGTATTATCAGAAATGTATAAAACATTTTCCATTGTCTCAATCATGTAACGTGTGGCCCTACTGGAAATCACGGTTGTCTCTTCACCGTCGACACAGGAGTCAGTATCCGTGTCGGCGTCTGTATCTGCCATCTGAGGTAACGGGCGCTTTAGAGCCCCTGACGGCCTATGAGACGTCTGGACAGGCACACGCTGAGTAGCCGGCTGTCTCATGTCAACCACTGTTTTTTTTTGTTTTTTTTATACAGAGCTGACACGGTCACGTAATTTTCAACAGTACATCCACTCAGGTGTCGACCCCCTAGGTGGTGACATCACTGTTACAGACACTCTGCTCCGTCTCCACATAATTTTTCTCCTCATACATGTCGACACAAACGTACCGACACACAGCACACACACAGGGAATGCTCTGATAGAGGACAGGACCCCACTAGCTCTTTGGGGAGACAGAGGGAGAGTATGCCAGCACACACCAGAGCGCTATATATATATATACAGGGATAACCTTATATAAGTGTTTTTCCCCTTATAGCTGCTGTATGTTTTAATACTGCGCCTAATTAGTGCCCCCCTCTCTTTTTTTTAACCCTTTCTGTAGTGCAGGGAAGAGCCAGGGAGCTTCCCTCCAACTGAGCTGTGAGGGAAAATGGCGCCAGTGTGCTGAGGAGATAGGCTCCGCCCCCTTTTCGGCGGCCTTATCACCCGTTTTTCTGTATATTCTGGCAGGGGTTAAATGCATCCATATAGCCCAGGAGCTATATGTGATGCATTTTTTGCCATGTAAGGTATTTTTATCGTGTTTTATTGCGTCTCAGGGCGCCCCCCCCAGCGCCCTGCATCCTCAGTGACCGGAGTATGAAGTGTGCTGAGAGCAATGGCGCACAGCTGCAGTGCTGTGCGCTACCTTATTGAAGACAGGAACGTCTTCTGCCGCCGATTTTTCCGGACCTCTTCGCTCTTCTGGCTCTGTAAGGGGGCCGGCGGCGCGGCTCCGGGACCCATCCAGGCTGAACCTGTGATCGTCCCTCTGGAGCTAATGTCCAGTAGCCAAGAAGCCCAATCCACTCTGCACGCAGGTGAGTTCGCTTCTTCTCCCCTTAGTCCCTCGATGCAGTGAGCCTGTTGCCAGCAGGTCTCACTGAAAATAATAAACCTAAACTAAAACTTTCACTAAGAAGCTCAGGAGAGCCCCTAGTGTGCACCCTTCTCGTCGGGCACAGAAATCTAACTGAGGCTTGGAGGAGGGTCATAGGGGAAGGAGCCAGTGCACACCAGTTAGTCCTAAAGCTTTCTTTAGATGTGCCCAGTCTCCTGCGGAGCCGCTATTCCCCATGGTCCTTACGGAGTCCCCAGCATCCACTTAGGACGTTAGAGAAACTCCAGTATCTCTCGGAGTCAGCCCCAGCATTCCCCCGGCCACACCTCCTGTATGCGTACGGCAGCCTGCCGCAATGTTATAGAGAAGAACCAACAGAAGGCACATCCCCTACTCTCTTTAGGTTAATTCTATCGGATGCCTTTCCGAATATAAACACTCCCTCATGTGCATGTAATGCAAATAAGCTCCAAGCATAGAAATAAAATATCACTTAGCTTCCTGTATACGATCCTTTGTGACAGGGCCCCGTATCAACCAGGAGTTGACTTTCACAGTATTCTATCCGCGGCGGGAAAAGAATAAACATTCGGACTCCTTGAGAGGATCTGAGACCAACTCGTCACGGCCGACCTAGAGCTTTATCAACAGAGCGACCAGCACATGAGAAGGAATACTATTACTCCAGCATTCATTATAAATCATAATATAAATATACATAATGTAATACACAATTACGCACACATCCTAAATTTATTTATATATATATATATATATATATATATATTACATTACATAAATAATACATATAAGCGGATTGTCCGGAACCTTCGGGTCCCTATTGACATTAAAGTGTTCTGAATGTGTATGGCCATGTACTGAATGCCCTAGTTGTGGATCTACTAGGAAACATTATGGTCGACAGAAAACCTAGTATTCGTCGACAACAGGGCGTAATAACCAGGCAAAATAACATTCTTGCAACCCCGAGAGGTCCGAGGGAAGTATACATGTATAATTTTAAGAACACTTCCCCACATACACTACCATATCTGTGTTCGAGGCACAGGCACATGGACCTGTACCATACATATAAATATATATACGGGTATAAGGCAGTTACATGTTAATTTACACCCAGACACATGTTGACTAAAAAGCTATAGTGGGTGTATCTGACAGAGAACACACAGAGATATATGCACACAAATAATGATTACATGCCCAGTATCTAACATAGTGCCATATTTCATTCTATATAGCACTAACACACTGTGGCCCCCCTCATGTGCACTATATACATGCTTTTGGCGGGGACATGGAGAAAATACTCGGCGCGCTTCAGCCCCTATATTAAAATACTTTCTTATGCTGGCGGGGGTCCGTATACAGTGCACACGCACTGTATACACGTTTTATCACACCCACAAAGAGGTTTATATTGCTGCCCAGGGCGACCCCCCCCTCCCCCCCTGCGCCCTGCACCCTTGCAAAGCCGCTGTGTGAGTGAGCAATGGCCGCTGGTTTATACTGGTGGGGGATCGTACACGGTGCCCAGGCACCTAATATGCATCTCCTCCAGCGAATTAGACCCTCAGTAACTTGCTTCCCAGGGCGCTCCCCCCCCAGCGCCGTGCACCCTGTGAGTGCCGTTGGTGTGTGGGAGCATGGAGCGCAGCGCGACCACCGCGCTGTACCTCCGTTACTGAAGTCTTCTGCCGTCACTGAAGTATTCTGTTCTTCACATACTCATCCGGCTTCTTTCTTCTGGCTTCTGTGAGGGGGTGACGGCGCGGCTCCGGGAACAAGCAGCTAGGCGAACCAAGTGATCGAACCCTCTGGAGCTAATGGTGTCCAGTAGCCTAAGAAGCAGAGCCCTTGAACTAAGCAGAAGTAGGTCTGACTTTCACTCCCTCAGTCCCACGATGCAGGGAGCCTGTAGCCAGCAGGTCTCTCTGAAAATAAAAAACCTAACAACAAAGTCTTTTAGAGAAACTCAGTAGAGCTCCCCTAGTGTGTGTCTAGTCACTCCTGGGCACAGAGTCTAACTGAGGTCTGGAGGAGGGGCATAGAGGGAGGAGCCAGTTCACACCCAGTAAAAGTCTTATAGTGTGCCCATGTCTCCTGCGGATCCCGTCTATACCCCATGGTCCTTACGGAGTCCCCAGCATCCTCTAGGACGTTTGAGAAAAGGATTTACCGGTAGGTTATCAAAATCCTATTTTCTCATACGTCCTAGAGAATGCTGGGGACGACATCAAGACCATGGGGTCTATACCAAAGCTCCAGTGCGGGCGGGAGACGGATGACCCTGCAGCACCGATTGACCAAACTTTAGGTCCTCATCGGCCAAGGTGTCAAACTTGTAGAATTTTGCAAATGTGTTTGACCCTGACCAAGTAGCTGCTCGGCAAAGTTGTAATGCCGAGACCCCCCGGGCAGACGCCCAGGAGGAGCCCACCTTCCTAGTAGAATGGGCCTTCACCGACATCGGTAACGGCAATCCAGCCGTAGAACGAGCTTGCTGAATCGTACCTCTGATCCAGCGTGCAATAGTCTGCTTGGAAGCAGGACACCCAATCTTGTTGGGAGCATACAGGACAAACAAAACCTCTGTTTTCCGTATTCGAGCTGTTCTAGCGACATAAATCTTCAAAGCTCTAACCACATCTAGAGACTTTGACTCAGCGAACGTGTCAGTAGCAACTGGCACCACAATAGGTTGGTTTATGTGGAAAGAGGAAACCACCTTTGGAAGAAAATGTTGACAAGTTCTCAACTCTGCCCTATCTTCATGGAAGATCAGGTAAGGGCTCTTGTGGGACAAGGCTTCCAATTCAGACACCCGCCTTGCGGATGCCAACGCCAAAAGCATCACCACTTTCCAAGTGAGAAACTTCAACTCTATTTCTTGTAGAGGCTCAAACCAACCCGATTGAAGGAACTGCAACAACACATTAAGGTCCCATGGTGCCACTGGAGGCACAAATGGAGGCTGGATGTGCAGAATCCCTTTCACGAATGCCTGACTTCTGGAAAGGAGGCCAATTGTTTTTGAAAGAAAACTTATAAGGCCGAAATCTGGACCTTGATTGACCCCAATCTAAGGTCCGCATCCACACCAGCCTGCAGAAAATGGAGAAAACGTCCCAACTCAAACTCTTCCGTAGGAGCCTTCTTGGATTTACACCAAGACACATTTTCTCCAAATACGGTGGTAATGTTTAGACGTTATTCCTTTCCTGGCCTGAATAAGAGTGGGGATGACTTCCTTGGGAATACTCTTTCGGGCTAGGATCCGACGCTCAACAGCCATGCCGTCAAACGTAGCCGTGGTAAGTCTTGATACACACACGGCCCCTGCTGTAGTAGGTTTTCTCGAGGAGGAAGAGGCCAAGGATCTTCTATGAGCAACTCCTGAAGATCTGGATACCAAGCCCTCCTTGACCAGTCTGGGGCAATGAAGATTGCTCAAACTGTTGTTGTTCTTATTATTTTGAGAACTTTTGGAATCAGTTGAAGTGGAGGGAAAACATATACCGACCGAAACACCCATTGGGTCACCAGTGTATCCACTGCCATTGCTTGAGGGTCTCTCGACCTGGAACAATATCTCTGAAGCTTCTTGTTTAGACGAGATGCCATCATGTCTACTTGAGGAACTCCCCAAAGACTCGTCACCTCTGCGAAGACTTCTTGGTGGAGGCCCCACTCTCCTGGATGGATATCTTGTCTGCTGAGGAAGTCTTCTTCCCAGTTGTCCACTCCCGGAATGAAAATTGCTGACACAGCTCTAACATGCCTTTCTGCCCAGAGGAGAATCCTTGTCACCTCTGCCATTGCCGCTCTGCTTTTCGTTCCGCCTTGCCTGTTTATGTACGCAACTGCTGTTACATTGTCCGACTGGATCTGCACGGGTCTTGAAGAAGATGTACCGCTTGTAGAAGGCAGTTGTAAATGGCTCTCAATTCCAGAACGTTTATGTGAAGGCAGGCTTCCTGACTTGACCATTTTCCTTGGAAGCTTTCCCCCTGTGTGACAGCTCTCCAGCCTCGGAGACTTGCATCCGTGGTTATTAGGATCCAGTCGTGAATCCCAAACCTGCGTCCCTCTAGTAGGTGAGAACTGTGTAGCCACCACAGGAGCGAAATCCTGGCTTTGGGGGACAGGATTGTTTTCCGGTGTATGTGTAGGTGGCATCCGGACCACTTGGCCAACAGGTTCCACTGGAATACTCTGGCATGAAATCGGCCAAACTGTATGGCCTCGTAGGCCGCTACCATTGTTGGTTTCAATATTTGTTTGACCATTTTCTAGATTTCCAGAGCCTTTTTCACAGGAAGAAATACTCTCCGTACTTCTGTGTCCAGAATCATCCCTAAAAAGGACAATCTTGTCGTCGGTTCCAACTGCGACTTTGGAAAATTCATGATCCAACCGTGTTGTTGGAGTATTGACAGGGAGAGTGTGATGTTCTGCACCAACTGTTCCCTGGATCTCGCTTTTATCAGGAGATCATCCAGGTAAGGAATTATATTGACTCCTTTTTTAACGAAGGAGGACCATCATCTCCGCCATCACCTTAGTGAATACCCTCGGTGCCGTGGAGAGTCCGAACGGCAACGTCTGAAACTGGTAATGGCAATCCTGTACTGCGAATCTCAGATAAGCTTGTTGAGGAGGATAAATGGGAACATGCAAGTAAGCATCATTTATGTCTACTGACACCATGAAGTCCCCCTCTTCCAGACTGGAAATCACTACCCTCAGGGATTCCATCTTGAACTTGAACCTTTTCAGGTAGAGATTCAGATTTTCAGGTTTAAAATCGGTCTGACCGAGCTGTTCGGCTTCGGAACTACGAAGAGGCTTGAATAAAAAAACCTTCTCCTTACTGTGCCAAGGGTACCAGGACAATGACATGATCCTGACATAATTTTTGAATTGCCGTTGTTACTGCCTCTCTTCCCGGAAGAGAAGCTGGCAAGGTCGATTTGAAAAATCGGCATGGGGGGACGTCTTGAAACTCTAGTTTGTAACCATGGACAATTATTTGTAAGACCCATTGGTCCAGGCCAGATTGAATCCAGATTTGGCTGAAAAGTTTCAGACGTGCTCCCACCCGAGCGGACTCCCGCAAGGGAGCCCCAACGTTATGCTGCAGATTTGGCAGAAGCAGGGGTGGACTTCTGCTCCTGCGATCCGGGAGACGCTGCGGATTTCTTTCATTTTCCCCTTCCCCTACCTGCAAAAAAAGGGGAGACCTTTGGCCTTTTTGTATTTGTTGGGCCAAAAGGACTGTATGTGAGAGTGATGTGTCTTTTTCACCAGTGTAGGAGCATAAGGCAAGAATGTCGACTTACCTGCGGTAGCCGCAGAGTCTAACGCATCCAGCCCATCACCAAACAAGGCCTCACCTTTATACGGGAGAGCCTCCATATTTTATTTTGGAATCTAAATCAGCATTCCACTGGCGAATCCACAACGCCCTCCAAGCCGATACTGCCATGGTAGCTGTTCTTGATCCCAAGAAACCAATATATTTCATGGATTCTAGTACGTACGCAGCAGCGTCTTTGATATGACCCAACGTTAGGAGTATCTCGTCTCCATCTATTGTGTCAATGTCTAATGACAAGTTTTCTGACCACTTTTCAATAGCACTACTCACCCACTCACAGACAATGGTAGGCCTGAGTAGTGTCCCATTGGCCACATCAATAAATCACCTCACTCACTTGCTCCTTAAGTAAAGCCATTCCAGGCGCAGGGAGAAACACCTTTTCTCTTTTATGACAGGGCCCTGTCTAAAATGCGGGGTGACTCACACCTTTTTTGGAAAAAGGTAAGCTGCCTGAATTCCTTTTGGGAATCTGAAATTTCTTTTCAGGTTAAATCAGACCTGAGGTGGAGGGAAAATTACATTACTTCTTTACTAAAGTAAACCCTCTCCTTGTGGTAAAAGAGGGGGCTTCGTAACTTCTAACACCTCCTTTATAGCTAAAACATGTTTGAATTCTTTTTTGCTAACTTAGGACCTATTCCCCTGGAATCACTAGTGTCGACACAAGAATCAGAGTCCGTGTCGGTATCAGTTTGTACTACTTGTGCAAATTTGTATGTGACCCAGAAAGGTCCCTGTGGATGAAAGGCAGAACTATTAAAAATCACATCTTCAACAGATTATTTTCATTTTCTGTATGAGATTCAGTCCAACCTCTTACTGATATGATTCATGTAACCTTTCACCCAGTCAGGCTCTTGGTGTCATATTACACCTCTGTGTCCCACAGAGTTCCCTGCCACAGACATGTCACACACGTGCAGAACCACACCACAGACACTCCGGGACTTATAGGGGGACAGACCCACAGTAAAATCTGTCAGAGGGACACAGATGGGATTTGCCAGCTCACAACCCAGCACCAGTAACACAATGTCTGTGAACACAAAATGCCCACTGACATTCAGCGCTTTTCTAATGTTAATCACACAGTTATATATCACCAAATTCACTGTGGCTCCCCCCCCCCCCCCCTGTTTTGCACTATAATACTTGTTCAGTAGTGGAGGAGGACCAGCGTTGTCTCTGCAGCCTGAGGAGAGAAGATTGCGCTGAGCAGTGTGCTGGCTGACTGAGGAGGAAGCTCCACTCTTCAATGGTGTGTTTCTCCTCAGCTTTTATGAGGTAATTTTTTATACTGGTGGGGGCAGGACTGTGCCTCAGCAACTTATGCCCCTTATATATGCCAGTTACTATAGGTTTCATGCTGCCCCGGGCACCCCCCCCCCCCCCCGCGCCCTGCAGTGCCAGTGTATGTGTCGGCAACATGGCGCGCTGCGCTCCCGCCAGCCGCGCGGTACCTTTAGCCATCACTTTCTTGATTGAAGATCTGTCTTCTAACACTCACCTGTCTTCTGACTTCTGGCTCTGTGAGGGGTTGACGGCGTGCTGTGGGAGTGAGCATCTAGGCACGGCTAGCGTTCAGTTCCCTTCAGGAGCTAATGGTGTCCTGTCAGCCAGAAGCAGAGCCATGAAACTCTTTAGGAAGTTGGTTCCTACTTCTGCCCCCTCAGTCCCACGAAGCAGGGAGTCTGATGCCAGCAGATCTCCCTGAAAATAAAAAACCTAACATAAGTCTTTTCAGAGAAACTCAGTAGAGCTCCTCAGAGTGCATCCAGTCGACCTGGGCATATTTCTAAAACTGAGGTCTGGAGGAGGGGCATAGAGGGAGGAGCCAGTTCACACCCAATGAAAAGTCTTTAGAGTGCCCACGTCTCCTGCAGATCCCGTCTATACCCCATGGTCTTGATGTAGTCCCCAGCATCCTCTCGGACGTATGAGAAATAGAAGTTGGATTTGTTGGTGCTGAACACACACTTATAACACACTTATAGCAGTGAAGCTACTTAATTGGACTTGTGAGAGGTTGGAAGGAAGCAGGTTTTTTTGCTTCTTCATAAGCTGCCAGTAGACCTAAAGATTGTCCTGATCTATAGACAACATAAGTTACTTATTTTATTGTAGTTTCTGACCAACTTGTGAATACTGAAACTTAAAAAAAATATTTTAAATCAAATTCAGTATACAAGGTGTTTAAGAGAATTATCTTTCCTCTGACATATCTACTGTGTGTTAAACACAAATGTTTTTCTATTAAATTTGCATTGCTCTACAAAACACACAGTGGCATTAACTGCGGGTGTAGTATGTTATGCCAGCGGTTGGGCTCCCGGCAGCCAGCATACCAGCGCCGGAATCCTGACCGCCGGCATACCGACAGCTGGTTGAGCGCAAATGAGCCCCTTGCGGGCTCGCTGCACTCGCCATGCTGAGGGAACGGTGTCGCGCTACGCTATGTATTCTCCCTCCGGGGGGGGGGGGGGTTGGGTGTGGACCCCCAAGAGGGAGAAAAGCTGACGGTATGCCGGCGGTCGGTATTCCGGCGCCGGTATGCTGGTCGTCGGGAGGCCGGCCGCCGGCAAACTGAAGACCACCCATTAACTGCATGCAACTACAAAACTTGTAAAACATGTCCAGTGTTTCTTTATTTCCATACTTACTGGCAGGGAGGGGTTAATGACGGTGGTGGAAGGAGTAGGCAGATGAATCCAGACAGGACACTAAAGTAACCGGGCATGCTGACAATTATTGCCAGACAAGGTGAAAGAGAGGATACACAAACAAAACTAAATCATATGTTGTCCCTCTAAAGCCAAGGGTGCCAGAAGTAAACCTGCGTGTGCCAGGGATAACAGCTCTGTGCATACACTATGATAGTGGACAGTGTACTTGTAATTCCACATTCGAGCTGTCAGCGCACGTCCAAAGTGATCTAACATGGTTGGAGTGGACCTGTGAGTGTAACATGGCAGTCGACACGTATTTTGTGTGCAGGAACTGCGGCCCGTCCCTCCCGCTGTTGACGTCCCTCTCGCTTGCAATGTGAAAGTGATGGGTATATTTGCTGAATCTTCTATTACTGTACAGTTACAGTATCTATACACTAAAGGAGAGGGACAGCAGAGCCACCTCAAGCTACCTTATCATACAAAATAATATAATGCACTTGATTAAATTAAGGTGACAACACAGAGTTGGAAAATGCAGTAGGTAAATAGGATTTTAATTACCTACCGGTAAATCCTTTTCTCGTAGTCCGTAGAGGATGCTGGGGTCCACATTAGTACCATGGGGTATAGACGGGTCCACTAGGAGCCACTGGCACTTTAAGAGTTTGAGAGTGTGGGTTGGCTCCTCCCTCTATGCCCCTCCTACCAGACTCAGTCTAGAAACTGTGCCCGAGGAGACGGACAACTTCGAGAACAGGATTTTACACAGATAGTGGCGAGATTCACACCAGCTCACACACAAGGCAAACCAAGCTAACTAGCTTGAAACAGCAGTAACGGCTGAGCAATATTACTTACCAAGTAACAAAACAGTACTTAACCAAGAACTAAGCAGTACTGAACTAAGTAACCACATGCAGGATCACGAAGCGCTGGGCGGCCGCCCAGCATCCTCTACGGACTACGAGAAAAGGATTTACCAGTAGGTAATTAAAATCCTATTTTCTCTTACGTCCTAGAGGATGCTGGGGTCCACATAAGTACCATGGGGATGTACTAAAGCTCCCAGAATGGGAGGGAGAGCGCAAAGGCTCCTGCAGAACTGATTGACCAAACTTCAGGTCCTCAGCGGCCAAAGTATCGAACTTGTAGAACCTTGCAAACGTGTTCGACCCAGACCAAGTAGCCGCTCGGCAAAGCTGTAAAGCCGAGACACCCCGGGCAGCTGCCCAGGAAGAACCCACCTTACGAGTAGAGTGGGCCTTAACAGATGTAGGACACGGCAATCCTGCCGTAGAATACGCATGCTGAAACTGATCCAGCGAGAGATCGTCTGCTTAGAAGCAGGACACCCAAGTTTCTTGGGATCATACAGGACAAACAGAGAGTCCGATTTTCTGTCACGAGCAGTCCTCGTCACATAGATTTTCAGAGCCCTTACAACATCCAAGGACTTTGATGAAATTGAGGAGTCAGTAGCAACTGGCACCACGATAGGTTGGTTGATATGAAATGCCGACACAACCTTCGGAAGGAACTGCTGACGTGTCCGGAGCTCAGCTCTATCTTCATGGAAGATCAAGTAAGAGCTCTTACAAGACAAAGCCCCCAACTCCGACACACGTCTAGTAGAAGCTAAGGCCAACAAAGTGACAGCCTTCCACGTGAGAAATTTGACCTCAACCTCCGGTAGAGGCTCGAACCAATCCGATTGGAGGAACTATAACACCACGTTAAGATCCCAGGGCGCCCTAGGCAGCACAAAGGGAGGCTGGATGTACAGAACCCCTTTCAGAAAAGTCTGAACCTCAGGGAGGGAAGCCAACTGTTTCTGAAAGAAAACGGATAGGGACGAAATCTGGACCTTTACGGATCCCAACCTCAGGCCCATATCCACACCTGCTTGCAGGAAGAGGAGAAAATGTCCCAGTTGAACTCCACCGTAGGAAACTTCTTGGACTCACACCAAGATACATATTTTTTCCAAATATGATGGTAATGTTTAGACGTTACTCCTTTCCTATCCTGTATCAGGGTAGAAATAACCTTGTTCGGAGTGCCCTTCCGAGCTAATATCCGGCGTTCAACCTCCATGCCGTCAAACGTAGCCGCGGCAAGTCTTGATAAGCGAACGACCCCTGCTGCAGCAGGTCCTCCCGAAGAGGAAGAGGCCTCGGCTCTTCCAGCAGTAGATCCAGAAGAACCGCGTACCAAGCCCTTCTTGGCCAGTCTGGAGCAATGAGGATTGCCTGAACTCTTGTTCTCCTTATGAGTTTTAGAACTCTGGGAATGAGTGGAAGTGGAGGAAACACGTACACCGACTGGAACACCCACGGAGTCACTAAGGCGTACACCGCCACGGTTTGCGGATCCCTCGACCTGGAACAATACCGCCGAAGCTTCTTGTTGAGACGAGAGGCCATCATGTCTATTTGAGGTACACCCCAAAGATCTGTTACCTCCGCGAACACCTCCGGATGGAGTCCCCACTCTCCCGGATGGAGATAGTGTCTGCTGAGGAAGTCCGCTTCCCAGTTATCTACTCCCAGAATGAAGATTGCTGAAATCGCCAACGCGTGTTTTTCTGCCCAGAGAATAATTCTTGTTAATAATTCTGCTCTTCGTTCCGCCCTGTCGGTTTATGTAAGCTACCGTCGTTACATTGTCCGACTGCACCTGAATGGCTCGATCTCGCAGAAGATGGGCTGCTTGGAGAAGACCGTTGTAGATGGCTCTTAGTTCCAGAATGTTTATGGAAGGCTGGATTCCAGGCTTGACCACCTTCCTTGGAAGGTTACCCCCTGAGTGACTGCGCCCCAGCCCCGGAGACTCGCATCCGTGGTTAGAAGGATCCAGTCCTGAATCCCAAACCTGCGGCCCTCCAGAAGGTGAAGTAATTGCAGCCACCAGAGGAGTGAAATCCTTGCTTTCGGTGACAGACTTATTCATATTCTGATGCATGTGTAGATGGGATCCCGACCACTTGTCCATCATCTCCACCATCACCTTGGTGAACACCCTCGGTTCTGTGGAGGGGTCGAATGGCAGTGCCTGAAATTGATAGTGACTGTCCAACAGTGCAAATCTGAGATAAGCCTGGTGCGTCAGCCAAATCGGAATGTGGAGGTACGCATCCTTGAAACCCAGGGATACCAGAAATTCTACAGATAAAACAGGACTGAGGACTGCGCTTCTTGCTTCACTTGATCTGATAAGCTGCTTATGGAGGAGTAAGAGGATTCCACTTTCCTCTCAATATAACTGAACAAAAAACAAAAATACCTCCCAGCGCTAATGGTCAAGTGAAATATCCACTCACATCACCAATTCTTAGGTAATCTTTACCAATAATTATACAAATACAGGCCGGAATATGTAAGTATAAAGTTTATTAATAGAATTAAAATATGATCATCTATTCAAAAAGCCAAAAAGACAAAAATAATGAATAAAAAGTGATTCCTAATACCGGTATACTATAACATGGACATAACATACATATAACATATATAGGCTGGTGATAAGCTTTATAGTGACAAAGTCACTTTCCTCGCCTTTTGAGTTTTAACTCCAAGAGGTATACAGATGCTATTTCAGCACTATATTCAATGGCTGATAATTTGTATTAAAAAGTCTCCTTCAAATGTGAAAACTACTTATAAAAAGTCCATCCTTCTAATGGGCCACTTGAATTATAGTCCAAAGATGATCTCTATAAACTGTAGCCTGAGTGCACCTTCTGACTCGTTTTTATGCATCCTGATGAACTTTTATGCTTCCAGCTATAAGAAGGACACAGTAAGTCTCACATTGGATATAAAGCTACAGTTTATAGAGATCATCTTTGGACTATAATTCAAGTGGCCCATTAGAAGGATGGACTTTTTATAAGTAGTTTTCACATTTGAAGGAGACTTTTTAATACAAATTATCAGCCATTGAATATAGTGCTGAAATAGCATCTGTATACCTCTTGGAGTTAAAACTCAAAAGGCGAGGAAAGTGACTTTGTCACTATAAAGCTTATCACCAGCCTATATATGTTATATGTATGTATGTATGTTATGTCCATGTTATAGTATACCGGTATTAGGAATCACTTTTTATTCATTATTTTTGTCTTTTTGAATAGATGATCATATTTTAATTCTATTAATAAACTTTATACTTACATATTCCGGCCTGTATTTGTATAATTATTGGTAAAGATTACCTAAGAATTGGTGATGTGAGTGGATATTTCACTTGACCATTAGCGCTGGGAGGTATTTTTGTTTTTTATACCAGAAATTCTCCCTGCTACAGACCTGAAATCACTGCTCTGACAGACTCCATTTTGAATTTGAACACCCTCAGGTAAGGGTTCAACGATTTCAAATTCAAAACTGGTCTGACCAAACCATCCGGTTTCGGTACCACTAAAAACTTTGAATAATAACCCTTGTTTCCAATTTTAGGATGGCTTCCTGTAGGATAGCCTTGTCTGTCAGCAAAGCTGGCAAGCCTGATTTGAAGAACCGGTGAGGCGGGAGTTCATGAAACTCCTGTCTGTACCCCTGGGACACAATATCCTGTACCCAGGGATCCAGGCCGGACGACACCCAGACGTGTCTAAATCGTCTGAGTCTCGCACCCACCAACCCGGTCCACCGTTATGCTGAGGATTTTGAGAGACCAGAAGCAGGTCTCTGGTCCTGGGAGCCTGCGGGTGCAGGCTTTTTTGGATTTTGCCCGACCACTTCTAAAGAAAGTGGTAGGAAGCTTGGACATTTTTACGTTAGCAGTCCGAAAGGACTGCGGCACAGCTGAAGAAAATGGATTCTTCATAGAAGGTGTAGCAGAGGGAAGGAAAGGTGACTTACCCGCGGTTGCCGTGGAAATCCACACATCCAACGCTTCCCCAATTAGAGCCTGACCTGTGTAGGGTAGGTTCTCCACACTTCTCCTGGATTCCGCATCTGCAGACCATTGGCGTAGCCAAAGTCCCCTGCTGGCTGAGACAGACATAGAAGATATCCGTGCAGTCAGCGTCCCCAGGTCCTTCATGGATTCCACCATGAACCCCGCAGAATCCTGTATGTTACGTAAAAACAATTCAATGTCACTACTATCCATTGTATCCTCAATCATGAGCTGCACCCCCTTAGCAAGGGATGCGGTCCCCCTCAGCACCTTACCATCACCGTCTGCAGTATCAGAATCGGTAACCGTGTCATCTTGCATGATTTGGGCAAGTACACGTTTCTGTGGGAACATGCTAGGAGATTTTGCAGGAATAGGGACAGAGCCTGACCAAACTGCCATAGACTTCCTCAACACCTGAGTTTCAGTCTCAGTATTAGCTTCAACAATGGGGATCTGAGACAAAGCATTACAATCCTGTGTACATGGAATGGATCCCTCCTGAGAGGAAACATAATCTGCAGAATATGACACAGAGTCCCTAGATATGGCTATGTGAGATAGTAAACACCCACACACACACACGGAAATGTCAGACACAGTTTCCCCCCCCCCCCCAGGCATGCCACAGAGAGACACAGAGATTGGCGCCAACCCACACACAGCGCTTTTTAAGGTAGAACTAATGACACTACCAGCGCTGTCTGTGTACCTTAATAGGCTACACAGACTTTACACAGCCTCCCCCTCCCTCTCCCCCTCCCTTCTACAACCCCCTGGTACCGTACAAGATAGCTGGAGTTGACTTGGAGGGACAGCTCTCCCTGTCAGCGCTTCTGCAGGCAGGAAAATGGCGCTGAACGCTGCTGGGTCCGCTGTGAGAAGAAGCTCCTCCCCCTTTCATGGCGCTGCTTCCCGCTCTCCTGTAGTTTATACTGGCCTGATGAATTGTGCTGGCAGCGATCCTGGGACCCTGACAGGCTTGTTGGACAGTGTAGGGTGTAGGCGCTGGCTCAGGGCGCCCATCACAGCGCTGCACCATGTACCGCTGAGCCCCTGAGCGCAGTTAGTACTGCGCTCCCTACCCTGCTGCCATCTTCACACCGGCTCCCCGCTTGCTAGGGGGGTCGGTGACTCACTCGCCACTGATCTTCAGCTCTGTAAGGGGGTGGCAGCATGCTGCTGGGGTGAGTGATACCCTGTGGTGGCGAACATTCGATCCCCTCAGGAGCTCATTGTCCTGTCAGCGGAGATAGTGGCTCAGACCCCGCAGGGCGGACACTACTCCCCCCCCCTTAGTCCCACAAAGCAGGGATGCTGTTGCCAGCAGCCTCCCTGTAAAATAATAAACGCTAAAAAAGAACTTTTACTAGAGAAACTCTGGAGAGCTCCCCTAGCTGTGACCGGCTCCTCCGGGCACATTTTCTAAACTGAGTCTGGAAGGAGGGGCATAGAGGGAGGAGCCAGCACACACTCTCAAACTCTTAAAGTGCCAGTGGCTCCTAGTGGACCCTCTATACCCCATAGTACTAATGTGTAACCCAGCATCCTCTAGGACGTAAGAGAAAATCAAAATACTTAGTGATAACACGCTTTATTATCTCAAAATGTATTATACAAGTTGAAAAGCCCTTTAACACATTTACATTTTTGACACTGGCTGATTACTGTACTTTAAACACACTGGGCCTGATTCATATGTGGTAGCATTGTGCATTGCGGCTACTTACTTGGAAGCAGCCGTGATGCACAGATATGGTAAGCAACAGGAGGCATCTGGAATAAGTAGACGCCTCCTGCATGCATTTGTGATCGGATCACCTGGAACTCAATCGGCCTCCTACCAAGAGGAGAGGAAATCTCCGTTGGAAGATGGAGATCCTGGTCATGGCACTTCCCCAAAACGGAGGCGACAAGCCTCTTTTTTGGGAAAACAAGGCCATTGCCGTCCCCTCCCCACCACTACATGGCTGCAGACTGTCAATCACTTGACAGTCTGCAGCCATTTTGCTTCCAACGACGTAGGACCGGTACTGCACATGCGCAAGTAATGAACAATGGTACTTTGCGACATGGGGCAGTGTGAAACACCGGATCTGAAGCGGGCCCAATGTGTGCATGGGACAGAGCAGCTACTCTTACAGAACAAGTAGCTTTTATTACTGCAAGTAGCCAAGTCTATTTCGGAACAATGCTGAATCATTTGCTCGACTTTCCCAACTACTTAAGCTACTACAGACAGTGTACCCTGTAAGGTGTGTGTGGGGGGGAACCATGCCCACTTTTCATGTGCATGCCAAAAAGGCTTGCAAATAAAAGCTAATCCCTGTGTCCCAAATGATGCTCTTTATCGGCCCATAGTCTAAAGTCCTTGAGACCCCAGAATTTTAAATCGAGCTCTGTCTGCAATGTATTTTAGGGAGAAATTCAATTCTCTTCAATGTCCACCAAGAAAGCCGAGGAAACAATCGGAATGTCGGCATCTCGTAGACACTAACATTGCTAATTGTGCCTCAGATACTCCACAGTTTGCCCTTCTGCTCCACGGGAAGTTTCTGTCCTCCCTGAGCTCGCCTTAGGACACCTGCGTTACGGTTTGACAGGTGTACCGCCCCAGTCAAACTCCCCACCACAGAGGTGCGGAGGAAAATGAACACCTCAACCTCACATCTCCAAGAACTAATTGCTCCATATTAATGTCATTATCTAACAGTAGGACTGATTCAGAGATGGACGTAATGTCAATGTTCTGGAGCGATTTCTTGCCACAGCGCATGCATCTAAGTTGCGCTGTGCATGTGCTGCGATGGTCTAGTGATGGAAATCACAGTAAGGATGTATTTACCAAGTGGTTGACAGGAGGGTGCATTTGTGGGAGGGAACAGGTCAGTGGCAACTCAAAAGCAGCTGTATCACCACTGCCATGAGAGCGTGTCGCAGCTTGTGACTGCGATCCTGTATGTCGTACACATGGCTCCAGCGTCTTACTTCCTGCAAGCATGGAGCTCAACCATAAGGTTACTCAGAAGATCAATTACTGACCAATGTGAACACGATGTCTTTGTACACAAGTGGCAGATCTCCGATGCCAACCAGTGGAAGTCTCAATACAAAACCCAGTGGCTGCGAAATTAGCATATATTCGCACAGCTGCTGCGTACAGAATCACAGCTGTGACCGCATATGTCTACATCTCTGACTCAGGCCCAGTGTCTTCAGACTCACCTTTGTCCGGTTTTATATTTACAGATATCTCCTCAGACTTCTTTTCCTGGGATTGCGCCACAGTTTCGGCTTTCTTTCTTCTCTGCATCTTGTAAGGTCCTGGGTTGGGTACAAGGTCCGATCCAGCATTTTCTACTAACGAAGTACAAACATATAGAAGACACATGTGCCGTATTACATAACAGTATATATCTTGAAGTCTCTCAATACTACCTAACAGGTTATTCATACTGTAATTGAATAAATTCTTATTGGTGTATATCCTCCAAGTATATCGCATAGAAAAAAAATCTGTTTGGTTTATAGAACTGGGTAAGGTATAGAAGATCTACAGTAATTAGACAGATAGTCAGAAAGCTGACCCCATACGTTCGACATGCATTAGATCGACAGGGTCAAAAGGTCAACAGTAAAAAAAATAAGAATTTACTTACCGATAATTCTATTTCTCGTAGTCCGTAGTGGATGCTGGGGACTCCGTAAGGACCATGGGGAATAGCGGCTCCGCAGGAGACTGGGCACAAAAGTAAAGCTTTAGGACTACCTGGTGTGCACTGGCTCCTCCCCCTATGACCCTCCTCCAAGCCTCAGTTAGGATACTGTGCCCGGACGAGCGTACACAATAAGGAAGGATTTTGAATCCCGGGTAAGACTCATACCAGCCACACCAATCACACCGTATAACTTGTGATCTAAACCCAGTTAACAGCATGATAACAGAGGAGCCTCTAGAAAAGATGGCTCACTACAGCAATAACCCGATTTTTGGTAACAATAACTATGTACCAGTATTGCAGACAATCCGCACTTGGGATGGGCGCCCAGCATCCACTACGGACTACGAGAAATAGAATTATCGGTAAGTAAATTCTTATTTTCTCTGACGTCCTAGTGGATGCTGGGGACTCCGTAAGGACCATGGGGATTATACCAAAGCTCCCAAACGGGCGGGAGAGTGCGGATGACTCTGCAGCACCAAATGAGAGAACTCCAGGTCCTCCTCAGCCAGGGTATCAAATTTGTAGAATTTTACAAACGTATTTGCTCCTGACCAAGTAGCTGCTCGGCAAAGTTGTAAAGCCGAGACCCCTCGGGCAGCCGCCCAAGATGAGCCCACCTTCCTTGTGGAGTGGGCATTTACAGATTTTTGGCTGTGGCAGGCCTGCCACAGAATGTGCAAGCTGAATTGTACTACAAATCCAACGAACAATAGTCTGCTTAGAAGCAGGAGCACCCAGCTTGTTGGGTGCATACAGGATAAACAGCGAGTCAGATTTTCTGACTCCAGCCGTCCTGGAAACATATATTTTCAGGGCCCTGACAACGTCTAGCAACTTGGAGTCCTCCAAGTCCCTAGTAGCCGCAGGCACCACAATAGGTTGGTTCAGGTGAAACGCTGAAACCACCTTAGGGAGAAACTGAGGACGAGTCCTCAATTCCGCCCTGTCCGAATGGAAAATCAGATAAGGGCTTTTACAGGATAAAGCCGCCAATTCTGACACGCGCCTGGCCCAGGCCAGGGCCAACAGCATGACCACTTTCCATGTGAGATATTTTAACTCCACAGATTTAAGTGGTTCAAACCAATGTGACTTTTGGAACCCAAAAACTACATTGAGATCCCAAGGTGCCACTGGAGGCACAAAAGGAAGCTGTATATACAGTACCCCTTTTACAAACGTCTGAACTTCAGGGACTGAAGCTAGTTCTTTTTGGAAGAAAATTGACAGGGCCGAAATTTGAACCTTAATGGACCCCAATTTCAGGCCCATAGACACTCCTGTTTGCAGGAAATGTAGGAATCGACCCAGTTGAAATTCCTCCGTCGGGCCTTACTGGCCTCGCACCACGCAACATATTTTCGCCAAATGCGGTGATAATGTTTTGCGGTTACATCCTTCCTGGCCTTGATCAGGATAGGGATGACTTCATCCGGAATGCCTTTTTCCTTCAGGATCCGGCGTTCAACCGCCATGCCGTCAAACGCAGCCACGGTAAGTCTTGGAACAGACAGGGTCCCTTCTTAGAGGTAGAGGCCACGGATCCTCCGTGAGCATCTCTTGAAGTTCCGGTTACCAAGTCCTTCTTGGCTAATCCGGAGCCACGAATATAGTGCTTACTCCTCTCCATCTTATAATTCTCATTACCTTGGGTATGAGAGGCAGAGGATGGAACACATACACCGACCGGTACACCCACGGTGTTACCAGAGCGTCTACAGCTATTGCCTGAGGGTCCCTTGACCTGGCGCAATACCTGTCGAGTTTTTCCCAACGGTTTATAATCATGTGGAAGACTTCTGGGTGAAGTCCCCACTCTCCCGGGTGGAGGTCGTGTCTGCTGAGGAAGTCTGCTTCCCAGTTGTCCACTCCCGGAATGAATACTGCTGACAGTGCTATCACATGATTTTCCGCCCAGCGAAGAATCCTTGCAGCTTCTGCCATTGCCCTCCTGCTTCTTGTGCCACCCTGTCTGTTTACGTGGGTGACTGTCGTGATGTTGTCCGACTGGATCAACACCGGCTGACCTTGAAGCAGAGGTCTTGCTAAGCTTAGAGCATTGTAAATGGCCCTTAGCTTCAGAATATTTATGTGAAGTGATGTCTCCAGGCTTGACCATAAGCCCTGGAAATTCCTTCCCTGTGTGACTGCTCCCCAGCCTCGCAGGCTGGCATCCGTGGTCACCAGGACCCAGTCCTGAATGCCGAATCTGCGGCCCTCTAGAAGATGAGCACTCTGCAACCACCACAGGAGGGACACCCTTGTCCTTGGTGACAGGGTTATCCGCTGATGCATCTGAAGATGCGACCCGGACCATTTGTCCAGCAGGTCCCACTGGAAAGTTCTTGCGTGGAATCTGCCGAATGGGATTGCTTCGTAGGAAGCCACCATTTTTCCCAGAACCCTTGTGCATTGATGCACTGAGACTTGGCTCGGTTTTAGGAGGTTCCTGACTAGCTCGGATAACTCCCTGGCTTTCTCCTCCGGGAGAAACACCTTTTTCTGGACTGTGTCCAGGATCATCCCTAGGAACAGAAGACGAGTCGTCGGAACCAGCTGCGATTTTGGAATATTGAGAATCCAACCGTGCTGCCGCAACACTACCTGAGATAGTGCTACACCGACCTCCAACTGTTCTCTGGATCTTACCCTTATCAGGAGATCGTCCAAGTAAGGGATAACTAAAACGCCCTTCCTTCAAAGGAGTATCATCATTTCGGCCATTACCTTGGTAAAGACCCGGGGTGCCGTGGACCATCCAAACGGCAGCGTCTGAAACCGATAGTGACCGTTCTGTACCACAAACCTGAGGTACTCTTGGTGAGAAGGGTAAATTGGGACATGAAGGTAAGCATCCTTGATGTCCAGAGATACCATGTAGTCCCCTTCTTCCAGGTTCGCAATCACTGCTCTGAGTGACTCCATCTTGAATTTGAACTTCTGTATGTAAGTGTTCAAAGATTTTAGATTTAAAATCGGTCTCACCGAGCCGTCCGGCTTCGGTACCACAACAGTGTGGAATAATACCCCTTTCCCTGTTGCAGGAGGGGTACTTTGATTATCACCTGCTGGGAATACAGCTTGTGAATGGCTTCCAAAACTGCCTCCCTGTCGGAGGGAGACGTCGGTAAAGCCGACTTTAGGAAACGGCGAGGGGGAGACGTCTCGAATTCCAATTTGTACCCCTGAGATACCACCTGAAGGATCCAGGGGTCTACTTGCGAGTGAGCCCACTGCGCGCTGAAATTCTTGAGACGGGCCCCCACCGTGCCTGAGTCCGCTTGTAAAGCCCCAGCGTCATGCTGAGGGCTTGGCAGAGGCGGGAGAGGGCTTCTGTTCCTGGGAACTGGCTGATTTCTGTAGCCTTTTTCCTCTTCCTCTGTCACGGGGCAGAAATGAGGAACCTTTTGCCCGCTTGCCCTTATGGGAACGAAAGGACTGCGCCTGATAATACGGCGTCTTCTTATGTTGAGAGGCGACCTGGGGTAAAAACGTGGATTTCCCAGCTGTTGCCGTGGCCACCAGGTCTGAAAGACCGACCCCAAATAACTCCTCCCCTTTATAAGGCAATACTTCCATATGCCGTTTGGAATCCGCATCACCTGACCACTGTCGTGTCCATAACCCTCTTCTGGCAGAAATGGACAACGCACTTACTCTTGATGCCAGTCGGCAAATATTCCGCTGTGCATCACGCATATATAGAAATGCATCTTTTAAATGCTCTATAGGCAATAATATACTGTCCCTATCTAGGGTATCAATATTCTCAGTCAGGGAATCCGACCACGCCAACCCAGCACTGCACATCCAGGCTGAGGCGATTGCTGGTCGCAGTATAACACCAGTATGTGTGTAAATACATTTTAGGATACCCTCCTGCTTTCTATCAGCAGGATCCTTAAGGGCGGCCATCTCAGGAGAGGGTAGAGCCCTTGTTTTTACAAGCGTGTGAGCGCTTTATCCACCCTAGGGGGTGTTTCCCAACGCACCCTAACCTCTGGCGGAAAAGGATATAATGCCAATAACTTTTTAGAAATTATCAGTTTTTATTGGGGAAAACCCACGCTTCATCACACACCTCATTTAATTTCTCAAATTCAGGAAAACTACAGGTAGTTTTTCCTCACCGAACATAATACCCCTTTTGGTGGTACTCGTATTATCAGAAATGTGTAAAACATTTTTCATTGCCTCAATCATGTAACGTGTGGCCCTACTGGAAGTCACATTTGTCTCTTCACCGTCGACACTGGAGTCAGTATCCGTGTCGGCGTCTGTATCTGCCATCTGAGGTAACGGGCGCTTTAGAGCCCCTGACGGCCTATGAGACGTCTGGACAGGCACAAGCTGAGTAGCCGGCTGTCTCATGTCAACCACTATCTTTTGTAAAGAGCTGACACTGTTAATTCCTTCCAACAGTTCACCCACTCAGGTGTCGACCCCCTAGGGGGTGACATCCCTATTACAGGCAATTTGCTCCGCCTCCACATCATTTTCCTCCTCATACATGTCGACACAAACGTACCGACACACAGCACACACACAGGGAATGCTCTGATAGAGGACAGGACCCCACTAGCCCTTTGGGGAGACAGAGGGAGAGTTTGCCAGCACACACCAGAGCGCTATATATATACAGGGATAACCTTATATAAGTGTTTTTCCCCTTATAGCTGCTGTATTGTTAATACTGCGCCTAATTAGTGCCCCCTCTCTTTTTTAACCCTTTCTGTAGTGTAGTGACTGCAGGGGAGAGCCAGGGAGCTTCCCTCCAACGGAGCTGTGAGGGAAAATGGCGCCAGTGTGCTGAGGAGATAGGCTCCGCCCCTTTTTCGTGGACTTTTCTCCTGCTTTTTTATGGATTCTGGCAGGGGTTAAAATTCATCCATATAGCCCTGGGGGCTATATGTGATGTATTTTCGCCAGCCAAGGTGTTTTTATTGCTTCTGGCTCTGTAAGGGGGCCGGCGGCGCGGCTCTGGGACCGGACTCCATGGCTGGGCCTGTGTTCGATCCCTCTGGAGCTAATGGTGTCCAGTAGCCTAAGAAGCCCAATCCACTCTGCACGCAGGTGAGTTCGCTTCTTCTCCCCTTAGTCCCTCGATGCAGTGAGCCTGTTGCCAGCAGGTCTCACTGAAAATAAAAAACCTAAAACTAAACTTTTCACTAAGCAGCTCAGGAGAGCCACCTAGTGTGCACCCTTCTCGTTCGGGCACAAAAATCTAACTGAGGCTTGGAGGAGGGTCATAGGGGGAGGAGCCAGTGCACACCAGGTAGTCCTAAAGCTTTACTTTTGTGCCCAGTCTCCTGCGGAGCCGCTATTCCCCATGGTCCTTACGGAGTCCCCAGCATCCACTAGGACGTTAGAGAAATAAGAATTTACTTACCGATAATTCTATTTCTCGTAGTCCGTAGTGGATGCTGGGGACTCCGTCAGGACCAAGGGGAATAGCGGCTCCGCAGGAGACAGGGCACAAAAGTAAAAGCTTTAGGATCAGGTGGTGTGCACTGGCTTCTCCCCCTATGACCCTCCTCCAAGCCTCAGTTAGGATACTGTGCCCGGATGAGCGTACACAATAAGGACGGATTTTTAATCCCGGGTAAGACTCATACCAGCCACACCAATCACACTGTACAACCTGTGATCTGAACCCAGTTAACAGCATGATAACAGCGGAGCATCTGAAAAGATGGCTCACAACAATAATAACCCGATTTTTGTAACAATAACTATGTACAAGTATTGCAGACAATCCGCACTTGGGATGGGCGCCCAGCATCCACTACGGACTACGAGAAATAGAATTATCGGTAAGTAAATTCTTATTTTCTCTGACGTCCTAAGTGGATGCTGGGGACTCCGTCAGGACCATGGGGATTATACCAAAGCTCCCAAACGGGCGGGAGAGTGCGGATGACTCTGCAGCACCGAATGAGAGAACTCCAGGTCCTCCTCAGTCAGGGTGTGCCCCTGACCAAGTATCAGCTCGGCAAAGTTGTAAAGCCGAGACCCCTCGGGCAGCCGCCCAAGATGAGCCCACCTTCCTTGTGGAATGGGCATTTACATATTTTGGCTGTGGCAGGCCTGCCACAGAATGTGCAAGCTGAATTGTACTACACATCCAACTAGCAATCGTCTGCTTAGAAGCAAGAGCACCCAGTTTTTTAGGTGCATACAGGATAACAGCAAGTCAGTTTTCCTGACTCCAGCCGTCCTGGAAACTATATTTTCAGGGCCCTGACAACATCTAGCAACTTGGAGTCCTCCAAGTCCCTAGTAGCCGCAGGTACCACAATAAGCTGGTTCAGGTGAAACACTGACACCACCTTAGGGAGAAACTGGGGACGAGTCCGCAGCTCTGCCCTGTCCGAATGGACAATCAGATATGGGCTTTTTTGAGACAAACGCCGCCAATTCTGACACTCGCCTGGCCGAGGCCAGGGCCAACAGCATGGTCACTTTCCCTGTGAGATATTTCAAATCCACAGATTTGAGCGGTTTAAACCAATGTGATTTTAGGAATCCCAGAACTACGTTGAGATCCCACAGTGCCACTGGAGGCACAAAAGGGGGTTGTATATGCAGTACTCCCTTGACAAACTTCTGGACTTCAGGAACTGAAGCCAATTCTTTCTGGAAGAAAATCGACAGGGCCGAAATTTGAACCTTAATGGACCCCAATTTGAGGCCCATAGACACTCCTGTTTGCAGGAAATGCAGGAAACGACCGAGTTGAAATTTCTTCATGGGGCCTTCCTGGCCTCACACCACGCAACATATTTTCGCCACCTGTGGTGATAATGTTGTGCGGTCACCTCCTTCCTGGCTTTGACCAGGGTAGGAATGACCTCTTCCGGAATGCCTTTTTCCCTTAGGATCCGGCGTTCAACCGCCATGCCGTCAAACGCAGCCGCGGTAAGTCTTGGAACAGACATGGTACTTGCTGAAGCAAGTCCCTTCTTAGCGGCAGAGGCCATGAGTCCTCTGTGAGCATCTCTTGAAGTTCCGGGTACCAAGTCCTTCTTGGCCAATCCGGAGCCACGAGTATAGTTCTTACTCCTCTACGTCTTATAATTCTCAATACCTTGGGTATGAGAAGCAGAGGAGGGAAGACATACACCGACTGGTACACCCACGGTGTTACCAGAACGTCCACAGCTATTGCCTGAGGGTCTTTTGACCTGGCGCAATACTTGTCCAGTTTTTTGTTCAGGCGGGACGCCATCATGTCCACCTTTGGTTTCCAACGGTTCACAATCATGTGGAAGACTTCCCGATGAAGTCCCCACTCTCCCGGGTGGAGGTTGTGCCTGCTGAGGAAGTCTGCTTCCCAGTTGTCCACTCCCGGAATGAACACTGCTGACAGTGCTATCACATGATTTTCCGCCCAGCGAAAAATCCTTGCAGTTTCTGCCATTGCCCTCCTGCTTCTTGTGCCGCCCTGTCTGTTTACGTGGGCGACTGCCGTGATGTTGTCCCACTGGATCAATACCGGCTGACCTTGAAGCAGAGGTCTTGCTAAGCTTAGAGCATTGTAAATTGCCCTTAGCTCCAGTATATTTATGTGGAGAAAAATCTCCAGACTTGATCACACTCCCTGGAAATTTTTTCCCTGTGTGACTGCTCCCCAGCCTCTCAGGCTGGCCTTCGTGGTCACCAGCATCCAATCCAGAATGCCGAATCTGCGGCCCTCTAGAAGATGAGCACTCTGTAACCACCACAGGAGAGACACCCTTGTCCTTGGAGATAGGGTTATCCGCTGCTGCATCTGAAAATGCGATCCGGACCATTTGTCCAGCAGATCCCACTGAAAAGTTCTTGCGTGGAATCTGCCGAATGGAATCGCTTCGTAATAAGCCACCATTTTTCCCAGGACTCTTGTGCAATGATGCACTGACACTTTTCCTGGTTTTAGGAGGTTCCCGACTAGCTCGGATAACTCCCTGGCTTTCTCCTCCGGGAGAAACACCTTTTTCTGGACTGTGTCCAGAACCATCCCTAGGAACAGCAGACGTGTCGTCGGAAACGGCTGCGATTTTGGATATTTAGAATCCACCCGTGCTGTCGTAGAACTACTTGAGATAGTGCTACTCCGACTTCCAACTGTTCTCTGGACCTTGCCCTTATCAGGAGATCGTCCAAGTAAGGGATAATTAAGACGCCTTTTATTTGAAGAAGAATCATCATTTCGGCCATTACTTTGGTAAAGACCCGGGGTGCTGTGGACAATCCAAACGGCAGCGTCTGAAACTGATAGTGACCGTTCCGTACCACGAACCTGAGGTACCCTTGGTGAGAAGGGCAATTTGGGACATGGAGGTAAGCATCCTTGATGTCCAGGGACACCATATAGTCCCCTTCTTCCTGGTTCGCTATCACTGCTCTGAGTGACTCCATCTTGATTTGAACCTTTGTATGTAAGTGTTCAAAGATTTCCCATTTAGAATAGGTCTCACCGAGCCGTCTGGCTTCAGTACCACAATATAGTGTGGAATAATACCCCTTTCCTTGTTGTAGGAGGGGTACTTTGATTATCACCTGCTGGGAATACAGCTTGTGAATTGTTTCCAATACTGCCTCCCTGTCGGAGGAAGACGTTGGTAAAGCAGACATCAGGAGCCTGCGAGGGGGAGACGTCTCGAATCTCCAGTTTGTACCCCTGGGATACTACTTGTAGGATCCAGGGGTCCACTTGCGAGTGAGCCCACTACGCGCTGAACTCTTGAGACGACCCCCCACCGCACTTGAGTCCGCTTGTACGGCCCCAGCGTCATGCTGAGGACTTGGCAGAAGCTGTTGAGGGCTTCTGTTCCTGGGAATGGGCTGCCTGCTGCAGTCTTCTTCCCTTTCCTCTATCCCTGGGCAGATATGACTGGCCTTTTACCCGCTTGCCCTTATGGGGACGAAAGGACTGAGGCTGAAAAGACGGTGTCTTTTTCTGCTGAGATGTGATTTGGGGTAAAAAAGGTGGATTTTCCAGCTGTTGCCGAGGCCACCAGGTCCGATGGACCGACCCCAAATAACTCCTCCCCTTTATACGGCAATACTTCCATGTGCCGTTTGGAATCTGCATCACCTGACCACTGTCGTGTCCATAAACATCTTCTGGCAGATATGGACATCGCACTTACTCTTGATGCCAGAGTGCAAATATCCCTCTGTGCATCTCGCATATATAGAAATGCATCCTTTAAATGCTCTATAGTCAATAAAATACTGTCCCTGTCAAGGGTATCAATATTTTCAGTCAGGGAATCCGACCAAGCCACCCCAGCGCTGCACATCCAGGCTGAGGCGATCGCTGGTCGCAGTATAACACCAGTATGTGTGTATATACCTTTTTAGGATATTTTCCAGCCTCTCAGCTGGCTCCTTGAGGGCGGCCCTATCTGGAGACGGTACCGCCACTTGTTTTGATAAACGTGTGAGCGCCTTATCCACCCTAAAAGGTGTTTCCCAACGCGCCCTAACTTCTGGCGGGAAAGGGTATACCGCCAATAATTTTCTATCGGGGGAAACCCACGCATCATCACACACTTCATTTAATTTATCGGATTCAGGAAAAACTACAGGTAGTTTTTTCACACCCCACATAATACCCTTCTTGTGGTACTTGTAGTATCAGAAATATGTAACACCTCCTTCATTGCCCTTAACATGCAACGTGTGGCCCTAAAGGAAAATACGTTTGTTTCTTCACCGTCGACACTGGAGTCAGTGTCGGTGTCTGTGTCTGTGTCGACCGACTGAGGTAAATGAGCGTTTTACAGCCCCTGACGGTGTTTGAGACGCCTGGACAGGTACTAATTTGTTTGCCGGCCGTCTCATGTCGTCAACCGACCTTGCAGCGTGTTGACATTATCACGTAATTCCTTAAATAAGCCATCCATTCCGGTGTCGACTCCCTAGAGAGTGACATCACCATTTCAGGCAATTGCTCCGCCTCCTCACCAACATCGTCCTCATACATGTCGACACACACGTACCGACACACAGCACACACACAGGGAATGCTCTGATAGAGGACAGGACCCCACTAGCCCTTTGGGGAGACAGAGGGAGAGTTTGCCAGCACACACCAAAAACGCTATAATTATACAGGGACAACCTTTATATAAGTGTTTTTCCCTTATAGCATTTTAATATATATATACATATCGCCAAATAAGTGCCCCCCCTCTCTGTTTTAACCCTGTTTCTGTAGTGCAGTGCAGGGGAGAGCCTGGGAGCCTTCCCACCAGCATTTCTGTGAGGGAAAATGGCGCTGTGTGCTGAGGAGAATAGGCCCCGCCCCCTTTTCGGCGGGCTTCTTCTCCCGTTTTTCTGAGACCTGGCAGGGGTTAAATACATCCATATAGCCCCCAGGGGCTATATGTGATGTATTTTTAGCCAGAATAAGGTACTATCATTGCTGCCCAGGGCGCCCCCCCCCCCAGCGCCCTGCACCCTCAGTGACCGCTGCTATGAAGTGTGCTGACAACAATGGCGCACAGCTGCAGTGCTGTGCGCTACCTTATGAAGACTGAAGAGTCTTCTGCCGCCGTTTCTGGACCTTCACTTTTCGGCATCTGCAAGGGGGGTCGGCGACGCGGCTCCGGGACGAACCCCAGGGTGAGACCTGTGTTCCGACTCCCTCTGGAGCTAATGGTGTCCAGTAGCCTAAGAAGCCAATCCATCCTGCACGCAGGTGAGTTCACTTCTCTCCCCTAAGTCCCTCGTAGCAGTGAGCCTGTTGCCAGCAGGACTCACTGAAAATAAAAAACCTAACAAACTTTTACTCTAAGCAGCTCTTTAGGAGAGCCACCTACATTGCACCCTTCTCGGCCGGGCACAAAAATCTAACTGAGGCTTGGAGGAGGGTCATAGGGGGAGGAGCCAGTGCACACCACCTGATCCTAAAGCTTTTACTTTTGTGCCCTGTCTCCTGCGGAGCCGCTATTCCCCTTGGTCCTGACGGAGTCCCCAGCATCCACTTAGGACGTCAGAGAAATAAGATTTTAAACCTACCGGTAAATCTTTTTCTCGTAGTCCGTAGAGGATGCTGGGGACTCCGTAAGGACCATGGGGATAGACGGGCTCCGCAGGAGACATGGGCACTTTAAGAAAGACTTTAGGTCTGGGTGTGCACTGGCTCCTCCCTCTATGCCCCTCCTCCAGACCTCCGTTAGAGAAACTGTGCCCAGAGGAGACAGACAGTATGGGGAAAGCATTTTTGTTAATCCAAGGGCAAGATTCATACCAGCCACACCAATCACACCGTATAACTTGTGATATACTAACCAGTTAACAGTATGAAAACAACATAGCATCAGTCCAAGACCGATGAAAACTATAACATAACCCTTATGTAAGCAAAACTATATACAAGTCTTGCAGAATTAACAAATTGAAGGCGCTGTCCAGAATAGAGACTATTTATTAAAATAATTTGTAATTAGACATGAAAAATAATATACCCTTTTGCTACTATTCTTCAATTATTCAATAAATCATCAAGTTTATTAAAAAACAATTAGCTTAAAATTTACTACTAGCACAGTTGTGTACAATAGTTACACTTGTACTGGCTACACCATCTGAAACAATTGTTCCATATTCCATACCACAGTGAAACACTATTCATTTCAATACAGCCTACTGAAACCTATAAGTCCAGACTTATCTAGAGGATTAAAATACCGCACACAATAGTATTTATAATTGCTTATATCCTCCCGCTGGTAGTAGGTAATTATTATTCACAGTGCTGTTGAAATAAAATCCATCAAATGAGGTGAAAAGCTGTCAGTTTTACTGATCTCGTTTGTATGTGATTTTAACGGGCGTCCCCGTTTACTGACACTTTCAAATGGCAATTGCGTTGTGGAGACTGTCAGATGTAATTCACAGTCAATTGTGGAGCCGCTACGGCTATCTGTAATTAGTGCTCACCCGTGTCTTTTCAAATCTGGCCGCCTAGAGCTGCATCTCCCGTCAAGCGTTCGTACCCACGTTAAGCTCGGCGGTTCCACCGCTGGCCTCTGCACCGGAGGTCTCACAGTGGAAGTCTCGTAGTCCGCCTCCAATATAATTAGGTGCAGGCAGTTGGAACCGGGGCACTCTTTCGGCTGAGACGGGGGCGGCTTTAGCGACTGACCAGGATCACCTCACGATCTCCGGGAGTAAAACAAAATCTCACCGGCACTTGGAGATCAATCTCGTTTCAGATTGTTGTATCCAAAAGTGTGGTATGGAATATGGAACAATTGTTTCATATGGTGTAGCCAGTGTTGATTTAATAACAAGTGTAACTATTGTACACAACTGTGCTAGTAGTAAATTTTAAGCTAAGTGTTTTTTAATAAACTTGATGTTTTATTGAATAATTGAAGAATAGTAGCAAAAGGGTATATTATTTTTCATGTCTAATTACAAATTATTTTAATAAATAGTCTCTATTCTGGACAGCGCCTTCAATTTGTTTTTTCGTTTGGTGTTATAATTAGTGGGACTCAACAACCCATTTTTTGAGGGCAGCAGTCCACAATAGGGAAGATTAGTACTAATTGAGGTAAAATTGTGACAGCTGACACACACTCCAGTCTAGCGCTTATATTTGGTTTTTGGTTTAGTCTTGCAGAATTAGTCCGCACTTGGGACGGTCGCCCAGCATCCTCTACGGACTACGAGAAAAAGATTTACCGGTAGGTTTAAAATCTTATTTTCTCTTACGTCCTAGAGGATGCTGGGTACTCCGTAAGGACCATGGGGATTATACCAAAGCTCCCAAACGGGCGGGAGAGTGCGGATGACTCTGCAGCACCGATTGAGAAAACAGGAGGTCCTCCTCAGCCAGGGTCTCAAACTTATAGAACTTTGCAAAGGTGTTTGAACCCGACCAAGTAGCAGCTCGGCACAGCTGTAGTGCCGAGACCCCTCGGGCAGCCGCCCAAGACGAGCCCAGCTTCCTAGTGGAATGGGCCTTGACCGATTTTGGCAACGGCAATCCTGCCGTAGAATGTGCCTGCTGAATCGTGTTACAGATCCAGCGAGCAATAGTCTGCTTTGAAGCAGGGCACCAACCTTGTTGGCTGCATACAGGACAAACAGTGCTTCTGTTTTTCTGACTCTAGCCGTTCTGGCCACGTAAATTTTCAAAGCCCTGACCACATCAAGGGACTCGGAATCCTCCAAGTCACGTGTAGCCACAGGCACCACAATAGGTTGGTTCATATGAAAAGATGACACCACCTTAGGCAAGAATTGAGGACGAGTCCGCAATTCCGCTCTATCCATATGGAAAACCAGATAGGGGCTTTTATGAGACAAAGCCGCCAATTCCGATACTCGCCTAGCCGAAGCCAAGGCTAATAACATGACCACCTTCCAAGTGAGATATTTTAACTCCACCGTTTTAAGTGGTTCAAACCAATGCGACTTAAGGAAACTCAACACCACGTTAAGGTCCCAAGGCGCCACCGGAGGTACAAAAGGAGGCTGAATATGCAGCACTCCCTTCACAAAAGTCTGTACTTCTTGGAGAGAAGCCAATTCTTTTTGAAAGAAAATGGATAAGGCCGAAATCTGAACCTTAATGGAGCCTAATTTTTAGCCCAAATTCACTCCACTTTGTAGGAAGTGAAGGAAACGGCCCAGATGGAATTCTTCCGTAGGAGCATTCCTGGCCTCCCAAGAAACATATTTTCGCCATATACGGTGATGATGTTTAGCTGTCACGTCCTTCCTAGCCTTTATCAGCGTAGGAATGACCTCATCCGAAATGCCTTTTCTGCTAGGATCCGGCGTTTAACCGCCATGCCGTCAAACGAAGCCGCGGCAAGTGTTGGAACAGACAGGGCCCCTGTTGCAACAGCTCCTGTCCTAGAGGAAGAGGCCACGGATCTTCTGTGAGCATTTCCTGCAGATCCGGATACCAGGTCCTTCGTGGCCAATCTGGAACAATGAAAATTGTTCTCACTCCTCTCTTTCTTATTATTTTCAACACCTTGGGTATGAGAGGAAGAGGAGGAAATACATAGACCAACTGGAACACCCACGGTGTCACTAGGGCGTCTACAGCTACCGCGTGAGGATTTTTTGATCTGGCGCAATACCTCTGTAGCTTTTTGTTGAGGCGCGACGCCATCATGTCTATCTGGGGTAATCCCCACTGACTTGCAATCTGTGCGAAGACTTCCGGATGAAGTCCCCACTCTCCTGGATGCAGGTCGTGTCTGCTGAGGAAGTCTGCTTCCCAGTTGTCCACTCCCGGAATGAACACTGCTGACAGTGCGCTTACATGAATTTCCGCCCAGCGAAGAAATCTGGTGGCTTCCGCCATTGCCACTCTACTCCATGTGCCGCCTTGGCGGTTTACATGAGCCACTGCGGTGATGTTGTCTGACTGGATCAGAATTGGTTGGTCGCGCAGTAATGTCTCCGCTTGACGTAGGGCGTTGTATATCCCTCAGTTCCAGGATGTTGATGTGAAGACAAGTCTCTTGACTTGACCAAAGACCTTGGAAGTTTCTTCCCTGTGTGACTGCTCCCCAACCTCTGAGGCTCGCGTCCGTGGTCACCAGGATCCAGTCCTGAATGCCGAACCTTCAGTCTTCTAGAAGGTGAGCACCCTGCAGCCACCACAGGAGAGATACCCTGTCCCTGGGGAACAGGGAGATCAACTGATGAATCTGTAGATGTGACCCGGACCACTTGTCCAGCAGGTCCCACTGGAAAGTCCTCGCATGGAGTCTGCCGAAGGGAATGGCCTCGTATGATGCCACCATCTTTCCCAGGACTCGAGTGCAGTGATGTACTGACACCTGTTTTGGTTTCAATAGGTTCCTGACTAGAGTCATGAGTTCCTGAGCTTTTTCTATCGGAAGATAAACTCTTTTCTGGTCTGTATCCAGAATCATGCTTAAGAAAGTCAGACGAGTCGTCGGAACCAACTGCGACTTCGGGATATTGAGAATCCAGCCGTGTTTCTGTAACACCTTCAGTGAAAGTGATATGCTGTTCAGTAACTGTTCTCTTGATCTCGTTTTTATAAGGAGATCGTCCAAGTACGGGATAATTCTAACACCTTGCTTGCGCAGGAGCACCATCATTCCGCCATTACCTTGGTGAAAATCCTCGGGGCCGTGGAAAACCCAAACGGCAACGTCTGAAATTGGTAATGACAATCCTGTACCGCAAATCTCAGGTACGCCTGATGAGGTGGATAAATGGGAACATGAAGGTATGCATCCTTTATGTCCAGAGATACCATAAAATCCCCCCCTTCCAGGCTGGCGATGACCGCTCTTAGCGATTCCATCTTGAACTTGAACCTTTTCAATTATAGGTTCAGGGATTTTTAAAATTTAATATGGTTCTGACCGAACCGTCCGGTTTCGGGACTACAAGCAGGGTTGAGTAATATCCCCTTCCTTGTTAAAGCAGGGGAACCTTGACCACCACCTGTTGAAGATACAATTTGTGAATTGCATTTAACACTATCTCCCCTTCCTGGGGAGAAGCTGGCAGGGCCGATTTGAAAAACCGGCGAGGAGGCACCTCTTTGAATTCCAGCTTGTAACCCTGAGAAACAATTTCTATTGCCCAGGGATTCACCTGCGAGTGAACCCAGATGTGGCTGAAAATTCGAAGACGTGCCCCCACTTGGGCGGACTCCTTTAGCAGAGCCCCAGCGTCATGCGGTGGATTTTGCAGAGGCCGGGGAGGACTTCTGTTCCTGGGAACTAGCTGTGTTGTGCAGCTTTTTTCCTCTGCCCTTACCTCTGGCAAGAAAGGACGCACCTCGTACTTTCTTGTTTCTTTGTGATCGAAAGGACTGCATTTGGAAATGTGGTGCTTTCTTAGGCTGTGAGGGAATATAAGGCAAAAAATTTAGATTTACCAGCTGTAGCTGTGGAGACCAGGTCCGAGAGACCTTCCCCAAACAATTCCTCACCCCTGTAAGGTAAAACCTCCATATGCCTCTTTGAATCGGCATCACCTGTCCATTGCCGGGTCCATAGGACTCGTCTAGCAGAAGTCAACATAGCGTCTTTGAGCATCTCTCATATATAAGACAGCATCTTTTATATGCCCTAGGGTCAATAAAATGGTATCCTTATCTAGGGTCTCAATTTCCGCTGATAAGGTATCTGTCCATGCTGCTACAGCGCTACAAACCCAGGCCGACGCAATTGCCGGTCTGAGTAAGGTACCAGAATGTGTGCAAATGGACTTCAAGGTAATCTCCTGCTTGCGGTCAGCAGGATCCCTGAGGGTAGCCGTATCTTGGGATAGCCGCGCTACCTTTTTGGATAAGCGTGTCAATGCTTTTTCCACCCTAGGGGAGGATTCTCACCGTATCCTGTCCGTTGGCGGGAAAGGATACGCCATAAGAATCCTTTTGGGAATCTGCAGTTTTTTGTCTGGAGATTCCCAAGCTTTATCACATAATTCGTTCAACCCATGTGAGGGGTGAAAGGTTACCTCAGGTTTCTTTCCCTTATACGACTTTGACAATGCGTACCCTTGTGTCAGGGACAGGGGGTTCCTCTGTGATATGCAAAACATCTTTTATTGCAATAATCATATACATTTAGCCAATTTTGACTGTAATTTTGCATCATCGTAGTCGACACTGGAGTCAGAATCCGTGTCGGTATCTGTATCTATTATTTGGGATAGTGGGTGAGGTGCCGTGTGTGAGGTGTATGGGAGCAATGGCGCACAGCTTTACTGCTGTGCGTTACCTCAGTGAAGATCATGAAGTCTTCTGCCGCCTCTGAAGTCTTCTTTTCTTCTCATACTCACCCGGCTTCTATCTTACGGCTCTGCGAGGAGGACGGCGGCGCGGCTCTGGGACGGACGGCGAGGGTGAGACCTGCGTACCGATCCCTCTGGAGCTAATGGTGTCCAGTAGCCTAAGAAGCAGAGCCTTGAAACTCACAGAAGTAGGTCTGCTTTTCTCTCCTCAGTCAACAAAATACTTTGTGACAGGAAACTCAGGAGAGCTCCCTGTAATGCACCCAGTCTCCTCTGGGCACAGTAGTAAACTGAGGTCTGGAGGAGGGGCACAGAGGGAGGAGCCAGTGCACACCCAGACCTAAAGTCTTTCTTAAAGTGCCCATGTCTCCTGCGGAGCCAGTCTATCCCCATGGTCCTTACGGAGTCCCCGGCATTCTCTAGGACGTAAGAGAAAAAAAGTCAACATGCAAATGATTGTCAGAAAATAGTCAAAACAAAATTTTCTAAGTTTTTTGGGTGTCATTTTGTATGTTTCATCATCTGTAACTACAATCAGTGTAAACAGGTACCCTCGCGGGCTCGCTTCACTCGCCAAGCTTCAGGTAAGGCAACTTGCTGCACTCACCACAGGTTACTTTCCCCAACTGTAGTCCACGTGGATGGAAAATCAAGTTAAAGTTGAAAAAATTGTGAAAAAAAACACAAAACTTGTGTCAATCATTGTCATGTCGACCTTTTGAACCTGTCGACTTTAAGCACTGTCTACCTTTTACCTGTCAACATAATGCATGTAAACCATATGGGAGTCAACCTATTGACTATCTACCTATAAATTGGAAGCCTATAGAATGAAAGGCTATTTTAAAAATATGTAGTTATGGTAGACTTACCGTCGATAACTCTATTTCTCCTAAGTCCACAGTATCCACAGGATAAACATTGGGATATGAGGTAGAGTTAGCTTACTGGCACCAACGAACAAAAGCTTTCGGCCTCCCAGAATGCAATGGGTCTGTCCACTATATCCCCCACCTCCTGGCTCAGACAATTCAGTTGTTTTCTAAAGCTCAAGGCAGGAGCATAATAGAAAGCCCTAATCAGGCGAGAAGAACACACATGCACACACTTCCGTACAAGAAGTAAGTTTAGTAGATGTGAGGATCCTCATATCAGGGTGTCAGGGTGGGATCACGTGGATACTGTGGCCTTAGGAGAAAATAAGAATTTACTTACCGATAATTCTATTTCTCATAGTCCGTAGTGGATGCTGGGACTTCCGTAAGGACCATGGGGAATAGCGGCTCCGCAGGAGACTGGGCACAAAAGTAAAAGCTTTAGACTAGCTGGTGTGCACTGGCTCCTCCCCCTATGACCCTCCTCCAAGCCTCAGTTAGGATACTGTGCCCGGACGAGCGTACACAATAAGGACGGATTTTGAATCCCGGGTAAGACTCATACCAGCCACACCAATCACACTGTACAACCTGTGATCTGAACCCAGTTAACAGTATGATAAACGTAGGAGCCTCTGAAAAGATGGCTCACAACAATAAACAACCCGATTTTTTTTGTAACAATAACTATATACAAGTATTGCAGACAATCCGCACTTGGGATGGGCGCCCAGCATCCACTACGGACTATGAGAAATAGAATTATCGGTAAGTAAATTCTTATTTTCTCTGACGTCCTAGTGGATGCTGGGACTTCCGTAAGGACCATGGGGATTATACCAAAGCTCCCAAACGGGCGGGAGAGTGCGGATGACTCTGCAGCACCGAATGAGAGAACTCCAGGTCCTCCTCAGCCAGGGTATCGAATTTGTAAAATTTTGCAAACGTGTTTGCCCCTGACCAAGTAGCTGCTCGGCAAAGTTGTAAAGCCGAGACCCCTCGGGCAGCCGCCCAAGATGAGCCCACTTTCCTTGTGGAATGGGCTTTAACGGATTTTGGCTGTGGCAGTCCTGCCACAGAATGTGCAAGCTGAATTGTACTACAAATCCAACGAGCAATCGTCTGCTTAGAAGCAGGAGCACCCAGCTTGTTGGGTGCATACAGGATAAACAGCGAGTCAGATTTTCTGACTCCAGCCGTCCTGGAAACATATATTTTCAGGGCCCTGACTACGTCCAACAACTTGGAGTCCTCCAAGTCCCTAGTAGCCGCAGGCACCACAATAGGTTGGTTCATGTGAAACGCTGAAACCACCTTAGGGAGAAATTGAGGACGAGTCCTCAATTCTGCCCTGTCTGAACGAAAAATTAGGTAAGGGCTTTTATATGACAAAGCCGCCAATTCTGAGACACGCCTGGCTGACGCCAGAGCTATCAGCATGACCACCTTCCATGTGAGATATTTTAATTCCACAGTGGTGAGTGGTTCAAACCAATGTGATTTTAGGAACCCTAAAACTACATTGAGATCCCAAGGTGCCACTGGTGGCACAAAAGGAGGCTGTATATGCAGTACCCCCTTGACAAACGTCTGAACTTCAGGCACTGAAGCCAGTTCTTTCTGGAAGAAGATCGACAGGGCCGAAATTTGAACCTTAATGGATCCTAATTTTAGGCCCATAGACAATCCTGCTTGCAGGAAATGCAGGAAACGACCCAGTTGAAATTCCTCTGTGGGGGCCTTCTTGGCCTCACACCACGCAACATATTTTCGCCAAATGCGGTGATAATGTTTCGCGGTTACATCCTTCCTGGCTTTGATCAGGGTAGGGATGACTTCATCTGGAATGCCTTTTTCCATCAGGATCCGGCGTTCAACCGCCATGCCGTCAAACGCAGCCGCGGTAAGTCTTGGAACAGACAAGGTCCCTGCTGGAGCAGGTCCTTTCTTAGAGGTAGAGGCCACGGGTCCTCCGTGAGCATCTCTTGCAGTTCCGGGTACCAAGTTCTTCTTGGCCAATCCGGAGCCACGAGTATAGTTCTTACTCCTCTCCTTCTTATGATTCTCAGTACTTTGGGTATGAGAGGCAGAGGAGGGAACACATACACCGACTGGTACACCCACGGTGTTACCAGAGCGTCCACCGCTATTGCCTGAGGGTCCCTTGACCTGGCGCAATATCTGTCCAGTTTTTTGTTGAGACGGGACGCCATCATGTCCACCTTTGGTTTTTCCCAACGGTTTACAATCACTTGAAAGACTTCTGGGTGAAGTCCCCACTCCCCCGGGTGGAGGTCGTGTCTGCTGAGGAAGTCTGCTTCCCAGTTGTCCACTCCCGGAATGAACACTGCTGACAGTGCCACCACATGATTTTCCGCCCAGCGAAGAATCCTTGCAGCTTCTGCCATTGCCCTCCTGCTTCTTGTGCCGCCCTGTCTGTTGACGCGGGCGACTGCCGTGATGTTGTCCGATTGGATCAATACCGACTGACCCTGAAGCAGAGGCCTTGCTTGACTTAGGGCACTGTAAATGGCCCTTAGTTCCAGGATATTTATGTGAAGAGACGTTTCCATGCTTGACCACAAGCCCTGGAAATTTCTTCCCTGTGTGACTGCTCCCCAGCCTCTCAGGCTGGCATCGGTGGTCACCAGCATCCAATCCTGAATGCCGAATCTGCGGCCCTCTAGAAGATGAGCACTCTGTAACCACCACAGGAGAGACACCCTTGTCCTTGGAGATAGGGTTATCCGCTGATGCATCTGAAGATGCGATCCGGACCATTTGTCCAGCAGATCCCACTGAAAAGTTCTTGCATGGAATCTTCCGAATGGAATCGCTTCGTAGGAAGCCACCATTTTTCCCAGGACTCTCGTGCATTGATGCACTGACACTTGGCCTGGTTTTAGGAGTTTCCTGACTAGCTCGGATAACTCCCTGGCCTTCTCCTCCGGGAGAAACACCTTTTTCTGGACTGTGTCCAGAATCATCCCCAGGAACAGTAGACGTGTTGTTGGAATCAGCTGTGATTTTGGGATATTTAGGATCCACCCGTGCTGACGTAGCACTACCTGAGATAGTGCTAGTCCGACCTCTAACTGTTCCCTGGACCTTGCCCTTATCAAGAGATCGTCCAAGTAAGGGATAATTAAGACGCCTTTTCTTCGAAGAAGAATCATCATTTCGGCCATTACCTTGGTAAAGACCCGTGGTGCCGTGGACAATCCAAACGGCAGCGTCTGAAACTGATAATGACAGTTTTGTACCACAAACCTGAGGTACCCTTGGTGAGAAGGGTAGATTGGGACATGGAGATAAGCATCTTTGATGTCTAGAGATACCATATAGTCCCCTTCTTCCAGGTTCGCTATCACTGCTCTGAGTGACTCCATCTTGAATTTGAACCTTTTTACGTAAGTGTTCAAGGATTTTAGATTTAAAATTGGTCTCACCGAGCCGTCCGGCTTCGGTACCACAAACAGCGTGGAATAATACCCCTTTCCCTGTTGTAGGAGGGGTACCTTGATTATCACCTGCTGGGAATACAGCTTGTGAATAGCTTCCACTACCGCCTCCCTGTCGGAGGGAGACGTTGGTAGAGCAGACTTCAGGAACCGGCGAGGGGGAGACGTATCGAATTCCAATTTGTACCCCTGTGATACTACCTGCAGGATCCAGGGGTCCACTTGCGAGTGAGCCCACTGCGCGCTGAAATTCTTGAGACGGCCCCCCACCGTGCCTGCCCGCTTGCCCTTATGGGGACGAAAGGACTGAGTTTGAAAAGACGGTGTCTTTTTCTGCTGAGAGGTGACCTGGGGTAAAAAGGTGGATTTTCCAGCCGTTGCCGTGGTTACCAGGTTCGATAGACCGACCCCAAATAACTCCTCCCCTTTATACGGCAATACTTCCATATGTCGTTTGGAATCCGCATCACCTGACCACTGTCGCGTCCATAACGCTCTTCTGGCAGAAATGGACATCGCACTCACTCTAGATGCCAGGGTGCAAATATCCCTCTGTGCATCTCGCATATATAGTAATGCATCCTTTAAATGCTCTATAGTTAATAATATACTGTCCCTATCCAGGGTATCAATATTTTCAGTCAGGGAATCCGACCAAGCCACTCCAGCGCTGCACATCCAGGCTGAGGCGATTGCTGGTCGCAGTATAACACCAGTATGTGTGTATATACCTTTTAGGATATTTTCCAGCCTTCTATCAGCTGGTTCCTTGAGGGCGGCCGTATCGGGAGACGGTAACGCCACTTGTTTTGATAAGCGTGTGAGCGCCTTATCTACCCTAGGAGGTGTTTCCCAACGTGCCCTAACCTCTGGCGGGAAAGGGTATAGTGCCAATAATTTATTAGAAATCAGCAGTTTTTTATCGGGGGAAAACCACGCTTTATCACACACCTCATTTAATTCATCTGATTCAGGAAAAACTACTGGTAGTTTTTTCACACCCCACATAATACCCTTTTTTGTGGTACTTGTAGTGTCAGAAATATTCATTCATTGCCGTGATCATGTAACGTGTGGCCCTACTGGACATTACGTTTGTCTCCTCACCGTCGACACTGGATTCAGTATCCGTGTCTGGGTCTGTGTCGACCATCTGAGGTAACGGGCGTTTTAGCGCCCCATACGGTGTCTGAGATGCCTGAACAGGCACTAATTGATTTGCCGGCTGTCTCATGTCGTCAGTTTTTTTTTGCAAAGTGCTGACATTGTCACGTAATTCTTTAAATACGACCATCCAGTCAGGTGTCGACTCCCTAGGGGGTGACATCACTAACACAGGCAATTGCTCTGCTTCCACATCATTTTCCTCCTCATACATGTCGACACAATCGTACCGACACCCAGCACACACACAGGGAATGCTCTGAAAGAGGACAGGACCCCACGAGCCCTTTGGGGAGACAGAGGGAGAGTTTGCCAGCACACACCAGAGCGCTATATATATATAGGGATAACCTTATGTAAGTGTTTCTCCCTTTATAGCTGCTGTTTTATATTAGCTGCCAATAGTGCCCCCCCTCTCTTGTTTTACCCTGATTCTTGTAGCAAGGACTGCAGGGGAGAGTCAGGGAGCCGTCCTTCCAGCGGAGCTGTGAAAGAAAATGGCGCTTGTGTGCTGAGGAGAAAGGCTCCGCCCCCTTCACGGCGGCCTTTTCTCCCGCTTTTTTCAGGAAAACTGGCAGGGGTTAAATGCATCCATATAGCCCAGGAGCTATATGTGATGCATTTCTTTAGCCATATAAGGTTTTTATAGTGTTTTATTGCGTCTCAGGGCGCTCCCCCCTAGCGCCCTGCACCCTCAGTGACCGGAGTGTGAAGTGTGCTGAGAGCAATGGCGCACAGCTGCAGTGCTGTGCGCTACCTTATCTGAAGACAGGAACGTCTTCTGCCGCCGATTTCTCCGGACCTCTTCGCTCTTCTGGCTCTGTAAGGGGGGCGGCGGCGCGGCTCCGGGACCCATCCAGGCTGAACCTGTGATCGTCCCTCTGGAGCTAATGTCCAGTAGCCAAGAAGCCCAATCCACTCTGCACGCAGGTGAGTTCGCTTCTTCTCCCCTTAGTCCCACGATGCAGTGAGCCTGTTGCCAGCAGGACTCACTGAAAATAAAAAACCTATTTAAACTTTTACTTCTAAGCAGCTCAGGAGAGCCACCTAGCATGCACCCTTCTCGTTCGGGCACAAAAATCTAACTGAGGCTTGGAGGAGGGTCATAGGGGGAGGAGCCAGTGCACACCAGCTAGTCTAAAGCTTTTACTTTTGTGCCCAGTCTCCTGCGGAGCCGCTATTCCCCATGGTCCTTACGGAAGTCCCAGCATCCACTAGGATGTCAGAGAAATACAGTTATTGACGGTAAGTCTACCATAACCACGTATTTCTCCTGTAGGGTCCACAGATTATCCACAGGATAAACATTGGGATGTCCCAAAGCAATTTTAGTGGAGGGGATGCTCCTGATTGGACAGGAGAATCCTTCGGCCGAATGCAGCGTCCTGAGAGGCAAAGGTATCAATGGCATAATGTCTAATGGATGTATTAATGAAAGACCATGTGACTGCCTTACATATCTGCTCAGCTGAAGCACCACATTGTGCTGCCCATGACGGACCTACCTTACGAGTAGAGTGAGCAGAGACATAAGCCGGAATAGGGAGATCAGCTTGAGAATATGCTTCTAAAATAGTCATCCGAAGCCACCTCACCAGTGTCTGCTTGTCAGCAGGCCATCCTCTCTTGTGAAATCCATAGAGAACAAAGAGAGTGTCCGTCTTTCTGATGGCACTGGTATGATCTAGGTAGAGCCTTAAAGCACGGACTACGCCTAATGATGCATCTCCCGCAGAAAGGTCCGGCCTTTGGAAAGCCGGGACTACAATTTCTTCGTTAAGGTGGAATTTAGACACCACTTTAGGAAGATAACCAGATTTGGTTCTGAAAACCGCTCTATGTGGATGAAATATCAGAAAAGGAGGACAGCATAACAATGCCCCTAAGTATGAAACTCCTCTAGCTGAAGCAACGACCAGTAGAAAGAGAACTTTAGCTGTCAACCATTTAAGATCTACTCTTTTAAGTGGTTCAAATGGGGCAACTTGAAGCGCCTTTAGGACTAAACTTAGATCCCAAGGAGCTGTAGGAGGAACAAAAGGAGGTTGGATGTGAAGCACTCCTTGGAAAAATGTGCGAACATCCTGCAGGTTAGCAATTTTCTTTTGAAACCATACAGTCAATGCTGACACCTGAACTCGTTAATATCTACTTATTGGCAGTTGGCAAAAAAAAAAGAAAGATTGCTTTTTTGGAGCACTCTTATATTTGTATATGTGATGATTAAATTGATACGATTGTTCATTTTAAAACGTAACTTTTAATATTCTTACTTAGGATAAATCCAATGTCTGGATAATCAATGCCTAATAGGCCCTACACACTGGGCGATAATATTCAAAGATATGAACGATCTCGTTCATTAATGAACGAGATACCGTTCATATCTTTGAGTGTGGAGGCACCAGCGATGAACGATGCGCGGCCTAGCGCTCGTTCATCGCTGGTGCCCCGTCGCCTGTGCATGCAGGCCAATATGGACAATCTCGTCCATATTTGCCTGCACTTCTATGGTGACGGGGGGAGTGAATTAACTTCACTCACACCGTCACTGACCCCCGCCGTCGGGTCGCCCGTCGGCCGTATCCGCCGTCGGGCAGCTCGGCGGCGGATCGCTCAATGTGTAGGGCCCTTTTGTCATACAGCTTAGATCAAAGTATCATAAGTAGTTAATTTAGGGCATAGTTATTTGCCTATTACTTTAGCAGTGATATGTTGTTATGGCCGCTACAGCATACAAAACATTTCCATATAAGATTATCGGTTAGGAATCTGTTTTCAACCTTATTGATATTTATTTCATAAAACCTTCACCAATCAACACCTGTAAACGGGTGGTCTTCTGTATGCCGGCGGTCGGGCTCCCGGCGCTCAGTATACCGGCGCCGGGAGCCCGACAGCCGGCATACCGACACTTATTTTCCCTCGTGGGGGTCCACGACCCCCATAGAGGGAGAATAAAATAGTGTGGCGCGCGTAGCGCGCCACCGTGCCCGTAGCGTGGCGAGCGCAGCGAGCCCGCAAGGGGCTCATTTGCGCTCGCCACGCTGTCGGTAAGCTGGCGGTCGGGCTCCCGGCGCCGGGATACTGGTCGCCGGGAGCCCGACCGCCGGCCAGCCGTAGTGAACCCCTGTAAACACCTGATTGTAAAAAGTATATTATAATTAATAATATACTTATATACTTAAATAACTGTGCCCTAAATTAACTACTTATGATACTTTGATCTCAGCTGTATGACTTAGGCATTGATTATCCATACATTGGATTTAAGTAAAAATGTAATTCATACAAAAAAAATCACCACGGAGACAAATATTGTCCTTTAATAAATATTTAGAATAAGGAGGGGGTGACATACATTTAATTATTTACAAAGTCACACAAATCACAATTACTTACCCCTATTATCTTAAGTAAGAATATTAAAAGTTACGTTTTAAAATTAACAATCATATCAATGTAATCATCACATATACAAAACTTAAAAGAGTTCTCCAAAAAAGCAATCTTTATTTTTTTTATTGCCAACTGCCAATAAGTAGATATTAACATGGTAAGGTTTTGATTGTTTGGAGCACCCCCAGCACCATAAACTATAAACCTATTATAGAGGATTCATTTTCAGTGGTTGTTTTTTTTTAATGAATTGAAAGTATCAATAATTATATTTGAAGTCTGGTGCAGGATACTAAAATACCACTGACACCTGAACTCTCAAGGAAGCCACTAGTAGACCTTTGTTCATTCTTGCCTTAAGGAATTTTAGGACTCAGGAAATTTGACCCTAGGTCTTTCAGAATTTCCAGTCACTGCACCATTGAATATACAGTAGGCTTGCCATATTCAGTAATAAATGCAAGCTGAGGATGGTTTCCTTGCACTCAGGATTGAAGTCTCAAGAGCTACGCTGTCAAAGACAGCTGATCCAGGTGCTTGTAATAGCAAGGACCCTGAGACAGATCTGGACGTTGAGGGAGTAGGAACGGAGTATCCACCGACAGCCTCTGCAGATCTGTGTACCAATGTCTTCTGGGCCAAACCGGAGCTATTAGTATCACGGCGCTCTTTCCTTCTTTTACCTTTCGCATCACCGTGGGCAACAGGGCAATCAGTGGAAACACATAAAGCAGACGAATGTCACATCTTACTGACAGGGCATCCACAAAGGTCGCTTTGGGATCCTTTGTCCTTGACCTGTATTCAGGAACTTTGTTATTCTGACGGGAAGCCATGAGGTCAATCTTCGGTAATCCCCACTTGTCTAACAGAGTCTGGAAGACCTCAGGGTGCAAAGCCCATTCATTTGCATGAATGGCACGTTGACTGAGAAAATCCGCTTCCCAGTTTAGGACTCCCGGAATGAACACTGTAGACAAGGCTGGACGATGAAGTTCTGCCCACCTTAACGTGCGGCTTACCTCCTTCATTGCTTTTTGGCTGCGAGTTCCTCCCTGATGATTGAGGTACGCTACTGCCGTTGTATTGTCCGAGCGAATTTGAACTGCTTTCCCCTGAAGAATGTCCTTTGCCTAAATGAGTGCCAAATATATGGCTCGAAGTTCCAATATATTTATTGGCAGGCAACTTTCTTCCTTGGTCCACTGCCCTTGGAAGCATCTTATTTCTGACACTGCTCCCCAGCCCTGAAGATTGGCATCCGTTATCAGAACCTCCCAATCTGAGATCCAAAAGGGTCTCCCTTTGTCCAGATGGGATGTCTGTAGCCACCAGGCTAATAACATCCTTACTCCCAGAGAAAGGATCACAGTCTGAGTTTTTATTGTCTGATGAAACCCATTGCATTTGGAAAGGATCAGACATTGTAGAGGCCTCGAGTGGAATTGAGCATACTCCACCATGTTGAATGTCGACACCACAGATCCCATCACACACATCGCTGCATGCAGAGCCGGCGCAAACCACTCAGCAAAGGGATGCAGTGCAGGGAGGCGCCAGGAATGGAGAGGCGCTCTCCCTGCTCTGCATTCCTGTACTGAGCTGATGTCCCCTCTATGACAGGCAGCAGGGCCAGCGCCAGCAGCATGAAACCTCCGAGTCCTCTCCCCCTCCCGTGTCAGTGCAGTGTGCTGACCTAAAAGGGGGCGGGGCTACACGCAACTGGGGGGCGGGGCTACATGGGACCAGGCTGGACAGGAGGATGATCTACTCCAGCTTCGACCTGCCAGACTTCCTTAGGTAAGAGGATTGAAAGAGTGAGTGAGTGAAAGTGTGTGTGTGTGTGTGTGTGTGTGTGTGTGTGTGTGTGTGTGTGTGTGTGTGTGTGTGTGTGTGTATGTATGTATGTATATGTGTAATATGTGTGTGACTGTATATGTGTAATGTATGTACAGTGTGTGTGTGTGTGTATGTATCTGTGTGTGACTGTGCGGCATATTGTGTTTAAGCATCACTGCTACAGGGGGCCTTGCGTGTGTAAGCGTCACTGGTAAAGGGGGCATTGCGTGTTTGTAAGCGTCACTGCTATAAGGGGTGTTACGTGTGTGTAAGCGTCACTGCTACAAGGGGTGTTGCGTGTGTGTAAGCGTCACTGCTACAAGGGGTGTTGCGTGTGCAAGCGTCACTGCTACAAGGGGTGTTGCGTGTGCAAGCGTCACTGCTACAAGGGGTGTTGTGTGTTTGTAAGCGTCACTGGTACAGGGGGCATTACGCGTGTAAGCGTCACTGGTACAGGGGGCATTACGCGTGTAAGCGTCACTGGTACAGGGGGCATTACGCATGTAAGCGTCACTGGTACAGGGGGCGTTACGCGTGTAAGCGTCACTGGTACAGGGGGCGTTACGTGTGTAAGCGTCACTGGTACAGGGGGCGTTACGTGTGTAAGCGTCACTGGTACAGGGGGCGTTACGTGTGTAAGCGTCACTGGTACAGGGGGCGTTACGTGTGTAAGCGTCACTGGTACAGGGGGCGTTACGTGTGTAAGCGTCACTGGTACAGGGGGCGTTACGTGTGAAAGAGTCACTGGTACAGGGGGCGTTACGTGTGAAAGCGTCACTACTACAGAGAGCATTATGTGTATACGTGTCACTGCTCTGTAAAGTATGGGAGGGCGCAAATTTATAGTTTGCAGGAGGGCACCAAACACCCTAGCACCGGCCCTGGCTGCATGAATGGATACCCTTTGACTGTGTAGCAGCTCCTGAATCCTTGACTGTATTGTGGATATTTTGTTCAGAGGCAAAATTACTCTCTGAAGACTCTAATCCAATACAGCCCCCAAGTGTGTCATCCGTTGTGACGGAACCAGGGACGAAGATGCCCAATTTATGAGTAAACCGTGCCGGATTGACAGGCAGAGGAAGTCGCTGGGCGGGAGGGGGCTGGACGGCGGCGCGGTCCGGCCAACGCAGGAGTGACATCACACGCAGCCGCTGCCTGGGTAAATTTAGCACAGCTACGATCAACTCGGAATGACCCCCATTGTCTGTTGCAGATGACACTGAAGCAACTCCTGAGATTGTGCCAGGATTAATAAGTCGTCGAGGTATGGAAAAATCCTTATCCCCTGTCGACGGAGATAAGCAACCATAATCACCATTATTTTGGTGAACACTCTTGGAGCTATGGCCAGTCCAAATGGTAGGACCTGAAACTATTGCTGGAGGATAAACCTGAGATAGCACTGATGGGACTGTGCTATAGGAACATGCAAGTAAGCATCCTGGAAATCCAGGGATACCATAAAATCCTCCGGCTCCACGCCCAAAATAATGGAACGTAAAGTCTCCATATGAAAATGATGCACCCAAATGTACATGTTCAGCACTTTGAGATTGAGTATGGGACGGAACGACCCATTTGGCTTCTGAACTAGAAACAGGTTGGAATAAAAACCTTGTCCTCTTTGCGCAGGAGGAACTGGAATTAGCACTCCTGATTGAAGCCACTTCTGAACTGCCTTTTGCAAGGCCCTGGCCATTGTTTCCACTGAAGACAGGCTAGTACAAAAGAACATTTGTGGAGGGTGTTTCTTGAAGGCAAACGCATAACCGTGAGATACCGCTTCTTGCACCCAGGCATCTGTGGTGGACTGCTGCCAGATGCATGCAAAAATAGGATTTTGGTACTTACCAGGTAAATCCTTTTCTTTGAATCCATAGGGGGCACTGGAGTACTCTTGGGATATGGACGGTTTCCGCAGGAACAAGGCACTGAATATTCAAATTTAGAACTCTCCTCCCCTCCATATCCCAGAGTACCTCAGTGTTTTTTACTGAGCCGAACAGGAGCGATAGAGAGGTTGACAATGGAGAATTACATATAACAGAACGGACAACAATAAAGTTGACACATAACGTGACTGACTAAACAGTTGGCACCATAACCGATAGAACTTGAAACTTCAACCAGGCGGTGAGAATGTGTTACCGTAAGATCCCCTGAACTTACCACAAACCAGGAAAAACTGCTCTGGGTGGGCGTCCAGTGCCCCCTATGGATTCAAAGAAAAGGATTTACCTGGTAAGTACCAAAATCCTATTTTCTTTTTCATCCACTAGGGGTCACTGGAGTACTCTTGGGACGTACCAAAGCTTCCCCCGTGGGCGGGAGAGCTGTTTGGCACCTGTAACACAAGGCGGCCAAAGCTAGATGCTGATGCCGCAAACGTATCAAACTTGTAAAAGCGCACAAACGTGTGCACTGATGACCATGTAGCCACACGGCAAAGCTGCGTCGTAGAAGCTCCACGACCAGCTGCCCATGAAGTTCCCACAGAATGTGTGGAATGAGCCGTTACTGATGTAGGCGGCTGTAACTTAGCATGAAGGTTGCCTGACGTATAGTCAGTTTTATCCATCTGGATAAGGTCTGCTTAGAAGCTGGCCAACCTATCTTGGCAGCATCATAGAGAACAAACAACGTATCCGTCTTACGAACTGTAGACGTTCGGGATACATAAACGCGCAATGCTCGTACCACATCCAGAGTTCCAGAATGTCCAATTAACACAGGAACTACTATTGGTTGATTGATGTGAAAAGATGACACTACCTTTGGTAAGAAAGCGGGATTCGTCCGAAGTTCCGCTCTGTCATCATGAAACGCCAAATACGGTGGCTTGCATGACAAGGCACCCAAATCTGAAACACGCCTTGCCGAAGCTAAGGCTAGTAGAAAAATTGTTTTCCAAGTGAGAAACTTAATATCCACTTGTTGTAAGGGTTCAAAATATGAAGACTGTAAGAAATTTAAGACCAGATTCAAGTTCCATGGCGCTGTAGGTGGAATGAATGGAGGCTGTACTCTGAGGACACCTTGTAGAAAAGTGTGTACAGACGGCAATAGAGCCAATCGTCTTTGAAAGTAAATTGACAAAGCAGATACCTGCACCTTAAGTGTAGATAAACGCAGACCTCCATCTAACCCCGTCTGTAGAAATAACAAAAGACTGGATAACTTGAAAGATGATGTCGGAAACTTCCGATCTTCACACCAACCGATATAGGCACGCCAAATCCTGTAATAATGAGCCGCCGTAACTGGCTTCCTAGCACGTAACATGGTTGGTACAACCGATTCTGGAATGCCCTCTCGTCTTAAGAGGGCGGTATCAACAGCCACCCCGTCAAACGCAGCCGCGCTAAATCGGGGTAAAGGAACGGACCCTGTTGTAACAGGTCCGGACGTAGTGGGAGCGGCCAAGGATCGTCCGCGAGTAGGCCGCGGAGATCTGAGAACCAAGCTCTCCGAGGCCAATGAGGCGCCACTAGTATGACTGTGGCGGACTCCCTTTTGATCCGTTTTAGCAACGGAGGGAGCAGCGGAAACGGTGGAAACAGGTACACGAGGCTGTACGGCCACGCGATTGTGAGCATCCACCGCCACTGCCTTTGGATCCCGCGTTCTGGACACATACTGGGGCGTTTGGTGATTGTGGCGAGACGCCATCAGGTCCACTTGAGGGCAACCCCACCTCTGGACCAACATGTGAAACACGTCTGGATTTAATGCCCATTCTCCTGGATGAAAATCCCGACGGCTGAGGTAATCCGCCTCCCAGTTGTCCACTCCCGGAATGAACACAGCCGACAATATCACTTGGTGATGCTCGGCCCAATTATAGATCCGAGCTGCTTCCCGCATTGCCATGCGGCTTCTTGTTCCTCCTTGTTTGTTGATGTATGCGACCGCCGTCGCATTGTCTGACTGCACCTGGACAGGCTGAGACCTAAGTATGTGCACTGCTTGTCGCAGCGCATTGTAAATTGCCCGGAGTTCCAGGACATTTATAGACAGCAATCTTTCGTGATCCGCCCAGAGACCCTGGAGCTGACAATTTTGAACTACAGCTCCCCAACCTCTGAGACTCGCGTCCGTCGTTAGAATTATCCAATTCCAGGCGCCGAACCGTTTCCCAGCTGTTAGATTGTGTACTTTGAGCCACCAGAGTAGAAATACCCTGGCCCGTGGCGACAACCTTACCCTGTGGTGAATCTGCAGATGCGAGCCCGACCACTGTGCGAGCACATCCAGTTGAAAAGGACGTGAGTGAAATCTTCCGAACTGAAGCGCTTCGAAAACCGCCACCATTGTGTCTAAGAGGCGAATGCACAAATGTACCGAGACTGTGCGTGGCTTGAGCACCAATTGAACCAGATGACGAATGATCTGCACTTTCTGTTCTGGTAGGTAAATTCTTTGATTTACCGTATCGAGAATCATACCTAGGAATTGCAGTCGTTGAGACGGAATCAGATGTGATTTCTTGAAGTTGACAATCCAACCGTGCTGAACTAGTACATCGTACGTTAGCAACGCATGTTGGAGGAGCATCTGTTGTGACGGAGCTTTGATGAGCAGATCGTCCAAGTACGGAACTATTATCACTCCCAGGGATCTGAGATGAGCTATCATCACAGACATCACTTTGGTGAATACCCGAGGCGCTGACGAGAGGCCAAACGGTAGAGCCTGAAACTGGTAATGGTTCTGCCGTATCGCAAACCGCAAGAACCGCTGATGAGGTGGCCAAATCGGAATGTGTAAATACGCATCTTTGAGATCCAGCGCAATCATGAATTCCTGTGGCTCTAAACCTGCAATTACCGACCGCAGAGATTCCATCTTGAATCTGTAGTAAGTGACGTACTGATTGAGGCCCTTCAAGTTCAATATTGGCCTGACCGAGCCACCCGACTTTGGTACCACAAACAGACTGGAATAATAACCCTGCCCTTGTTGGTGCACAGGGACCGGAATCAAAACTGCTGACTCCAGCAGAGACTGAATGGCAATTTGCAGAACCGCCCTTTTGTCGTCCGACACAGGCAGTCCTGTCTTGAAAAACCGCAGTGGCGGGAGACAGTCGAACTCTATTTTGTAACCTTTTAACACTAAATTGCAGATCCACCCATCTGTGGACTTCTGGAACCACGCCAAATGGAACGTCTGAAGGCGTGCTCCCACAATTGGAGATCCAAGATGTGCTGGGAGTCCGTCATGCCACTGGCTTGTCGGTGACCTTAGCGTCTTGACGACTGGCATTGGTTTGTTGGAAACCACGTCCCCGACCTCGTCTACCGGGCGTGGCTGGTCCTCTACCACGGCCTCGTAAGGGCTGAGGCCGAAAGGATTTGAACGCCGGGCCCGAGTATTTCCGTCTAGGTACCGTCGGAAGCAATGGCAAGAAAACAGACTTACCACCCGTGGCCTCAGCAATCCATTTGTCCAATTCAGGACCAAACTATTTCTCGCCCCCGTAAGGTAACGCCTCTATACGTCGTTTGACCTCCGCCTCCGCTTGCCAAGAGCGCAGCCAGAGTGCTCGTCGCGCTGTAACTAGCGACGATGAAAGGCGAGAAGTGAGCTGACAGACGTCAGTAGAAGCTGTACATAGATAATGAGCAGCTTCCCAGATTTGATCAGCGAGAAGTATAAAGTGATCGTCATGTAGGGCAGACTTCAGTTCTGTTATCCATACCATGAGCGCCTTAGTTACCCAAATGCCAACCAACCCAGGTCTAAGCAACACTCCTGCTGCTATATACATGGACTTTAGCATAGCTTCTATTTTACGGTCTGAAGGGTCTTTAAGCGTAGTAGCCGTTGGGACTGGTATGGTTAATTTCTTTGTAAGCTTAGACACAGACGAATCCACTAATGGCGGATTCTCCCATGTAGCTGTCACAGACTCTGGAAACGGGTAACTAGACTTAAATTTGCGAGGTATAGAAAACCGTTTATCCGGATTCTTTCACGTTTCCAATAACATCTTATTAAGAGATTCCGAAACAGGAAAACACATCGGAGTCCTCTGTCGTTTAGCAAAGACGACTTCATCATTTGTCAGAGGCTCCTCAGTCTCCGTAAACTTCAGAGACTGACGCACCGTTCTGATGAGATTATCAATGCCTGGGCTGTCAAAATCTTCACTATCTGACTGCTGGTCTACTTCGCCCTCCTCACCGTCATCTTGCGCAGTGAGGTCTGGCATAGAGTCGTCAGAATGCAACATAGCAGAAACTGGTAAATCATAAGACAAATTAAATTTATCCCTACTACCCAAAATGGACTTGGACTTTTGGCAAGGCTGAGACCCCTCCGGTAGTGCTAGCGGTCTCACCCTAGACTCTGATCTTGCCGCTTCCCGATTCTGTCGAGCGGCGGCCAATTCCGATTGCAATCCAGCCATGACATCTGCTAGCATAGCCCATGGAGGGTCCGGGGATGAAACCGGCTTTGAAACCGGAGCAGAAATCCTATTCGTGGCTGAATCCACAAAACATACTGTACATGTGGTAGATCCATCCGGTAACACACGGCCACAGACATGGCAGGGGAACCGCTTTGTTGTTTTCGCTGGTGCCTTACTCATTATGCAGACAGACAATACAATAGACAAAGACAGACAACTTGCACGACTCAGTAAAACAGTACCAAGGTGTGTGTGTGTGTGTGTGTGTGTGTGTGTGTGTGTGTGTGTGTGTGTGTGTGTGTGTGTGTGTGTATGTATATATAATATATATATATATATATATATATATATATATATATATATATATATATATATATATATATATATATATATATATATATATATATATATATATATATAGTATATCCAGGTCCGGCACTCCGCCTGAATAGCTGGGATACTTTGCCTGGGTGCCTTCTATGAGAGGACAGCACCTCTCCGATATACACACCAATAATAGCAGCACTCCAGGACAGCAGAACAATTTCAGAATAACTGTGTTGTTTTATTGCATATTATCAACGTTTCGGGGTGTTACCCCCGTCTTCAGGATAATAGAACACATTAAACAAGTGAAATTTATATCTTACCGTCCTCGGTCTTGCCCGCTGCGACTCCCGCCCGTCCACTAGGCCGTCATCTTACGCACTTCCGGTCACGTCACCCGCTACTTCCGGAAGTCGCGTCGCTCGTAACCCGTGGCGACAGGAAGTCCAGGGGAGACGCAAGGAGCAGTTTCCATGCCAACATAAACAACTGTGTGAAAAAAACGTAAACAATTAAGAGATGTACATCAAGACATCATATTAGTGCCCAACAAAACAAATCAAATTTATGTGCAGTCATTTGAACCGTTCCTCCTTATCTCTCCTATTTTGTGTTGCTCTGTGCTGTATAAACCATTATATATAAAAGTTATAGTGGCTCGTGAACCATTCCAATAACAATAAAATATTAATAAAATATCTACTTTATGTAGGTGAATACATTGCTTTGCTTTACTTTACCAGTATATCTACATAAACCTAAATGTATATTTATTATGCAATCCAGAATTACAGTCATCTTAAGTAACTTCATCCAATCAGACCCTATTTATACCATCCTATTATAGCTATTGTTTGTAGTCCTACTTTAAATCCTACTCCTCCTTAGATTGTTAGATGTATTATATTAAGTTTAGTTTATCTTTTTATAAAAAGCAGGACAACCCCATGGATTCATTGAGACCCCTGGGTACCATCGTGTCCAACCTATGGATCCATTGGGCCTCAATTTGTAATAATTTTCTTTGTCCGTTTCCTCCCCTAATGGATACAGGGACATGGTCCACCACTATATACTTCAGTGATGCCACTCCATGTTTCTGCATTGCAAAATGCCGGGCCACCGGCTGCTCACTTTTACCTGACTGTATGGCAGCTCTAATGGCCGTGCGGTGCTGTGCCATCCTCTCTTTAAACTGCCGTGTGGTTTTACCTACGTATTGTAAGCCACATGGGCAAAACAATACATAAACCACAAATCTGCTGGTGCATGTTAGTGGCCAACGAATTTTACATTTTTTACCTGTGTATGCATGGGTTACATACGTCCCCACCTGCATATATCCACACGTGGTGCATCCTAGGCAGCGATAGCAGCCATTTTTACGTCCTAAGAAAGTTGTTTCTGGTTTTTTAGATTGAAAGTTAGTAATGTCAGTTTTGACCACCATATCCCGTATATTACGGCTACGGGTATGGCTAGGCAACAGCCGCGTCCCATGTAATTCTGTTAGATCGGGGTCAGATGTTACCATAGGCCACAGTCGCTTTACTCTGGTGACCGTTTTCTTACTCAAAGTATTATATTCATTGACCCATGGGATGATTCCGCCCATTTGTTTTTTGTCCTTAGACCTCAGTAGCTCTGTTCTCTCTATGCCCAGTGCCCTTTCTTTAGCTTTTATTAGTTCTTTAGGCTTATACCCTCTCATAATAAATTTTTCAAACATTATTTGCAATTGTTTTTCTGTCTCCTCTGGGTCATTTGTGATCCGACATACCCTCAAAAACTGAGAGTATGGCAGACCCCTAGTGGTCGCTACTGGGTGAAAACTGTCTCTTCTAAGGAGGGTATTCCTGTCTGTAGGTTTACTGTAAATGGATGTGTATATACGTTGATCTACAATTTTAATCTCCACATCCAAAAAGTTAATACATTTTTTATCCATGTTATAGATTAGCTTAACCGGACTATTAGTGGCATTGTGTGTCTCAATAATCCCTCTCAGATTTTCTTGTTCACCACTCCAGAACACCAATAAATCATCTATATAGCGATGATACACAAAAATGTTGTTAACAATAATCATTAATATTTTATTGTTATTGGAATGGTTCACGAGCCACTATAACTTTTATATATAATGGTTTATACAGCACAGAGCAACACAAAATAGGAGAGATAAGGAGGAACGGTTCAAATGACTGCACATAAATTTGATTTGTTTTGTTGGGCACTAATATGATGTCTTGATGTACATCTCTTAATTGTTTACGTTTTTTCACACAGTTGTTTATGTTGGCATGGAAACTGCTCCTTGCGTCTCCCCTGGACTTCCTGTCGCCACGGGTTACGAGCGACGCGACTTCCGGAAGTAGCGGGTGACGTGACCGGAAGTGCGTAAGATGACGGCCTAGTGGACGGGCGGGAGTCGCAGCGGGCAAGACCGAGGACGGTAAGATATAAATTTCACTTGTTTAATGTGTTCTATTATCCTGAAGACGGGGGTAACACCCCGAAACGTTGATAATATGCAATAAAACAACACAGTTATTCTGAAATTGTTCTGCTGTCCTGGAGTGCTGCTATTATTGGTGTGTATATCGGAGAGGTGCTGTCCTCTCATAGAAGGCACCCAGGCAAAGTATCCCAGCTATACAGGCGGAGTGCCGGACCTGGATATACTACATATTGATCCAAAGTTCTTCTGTGCAAGGAGGGTTTGGATTAAGTCAGGGCACCTGCAACAGAAATCATTTTGTCCTCAGGAACTTTTGTCTGCACTAAAGTTTTGCACTGGAGCACTTTATTGACACATAGCACGTACACGGGTTGACGTGTGGAGGTGAATACAGGCTATGCTAAGTCCCGGCCTATGCTAAAATAGTCGGGTAACAGTCTAAGTATACAACAATGGAGACCAATGAATATACCTCATACATTTTACAATGTGATAATACGGACACATTTAGTTATTCGGATTTGGAGGCAGAGGAGATCCTGCATAGTGAAACGGCATTTGATGAAACAGGGGTCACAGCACCAGATGAATTATATGCTGCGTGGTACAAATTGAAGAAACGGGAACTAGATTTCCTTTACCATGCACGGACGTTATCCAATTATTACCGCTCTAAGCAGATACCAAGGGGTCTGAGAATCCACAATATGCCTACTATAGGGAGAAACAGCATACCCTTTTGTAAAAAATGGATTTCCATTTTAAATAAATGCTCCATGGATCTGATTCTATTAATCATAGAAGAATCCACCAAAGAATGTCAGATCACTAAAGAAAAATTAACTGCATTTGAGACGGAACATAGAGTGGCACTATTGGAAGATCAAACTGTTAACTGGGCTGAGAAATTAAAAACACAGATGGAGACATACAAAACTGAACTGGTTAAATTCAAAAAACAAAAATTAGTGAAAGTCCAACAAAATTATGAGACGCACAGAGTATATGCCTGGTTGGGGACTAATAATGAAAACAAACCGGGTCAGAGAAAATATCCAAGGAGACAAAGAACTCAATCAAAGTATTCCAGCACCTCAGCCAGTGAAACAGATGATCGTAATGCAACTCCATCTACACAAACACAAAGGTCCCCTTTAGGGGTCAAGACCAGGGCACGTATTACAGGCCGCAAAAAAAACCCACAAGGAGGGGCGGGCAAAGGTGGAGACAAAAGCGGAGCGAAGCCTCCCAGAGGCAAGAAGACCTGATTTTTAATTTATCCTCAATTCCGTTGACTAAGGCGGAAATTGGAGTTCTCAGCAAGGGACTATCATTCATTCCAACAAATAGACCAGATCCCTTTAAGTGGAAGGTGGAGAGTTATAAGTTACAACGAACTCTTAAGCTTAAGGAACATATCAGCAAAAACCCCTGGCCCTAAGAACACCAATGAGATGCCTTTACAACTTCGGAAGATTGGAGCAAAGTCCAAATTTGAACCTATTACCTCAAATGCAACCATTAGAACGTTTCACCGTATAATGGAGAATGTACCGATACAGGAGAAAATACCTAAGATTCGGCATAATTTGACTACGGAAGAGCAGGAAGCTCTCAAGTCTCTCAGTCAGAGACAAGATATAATTATAAGGAGTGCGGACAAAGGGGGTGGTATAGTGGTGCAGGACATCTCTGAGTATCGAAAGGAATGTCTGCGGTTACTGGGAGATACAAATACATATACCGTATTGGCAGGGGATCCCACTGTTGCGTTTAAGATCGAGCTAGATAATATTTTAGATCAGGCTGCCTATACAGGAGAATTAACCATGGACGTGGTAAATAAATTAAAAACTGAGTACCCGCGGGTACCTGTGTTTTACAGCATACCTAAAATGCACAAAGATTCGGTGCGACCCCCTGGCAGGCCTATAGTGTCTGCCAGGGGTTCTTTATGTGAGTTTATCTCGATATTTCTAGATTCGTACCTGCAACCTTGTATACAAGGTACACATACGCACCTTAAGGACACGTCAGCACTGCTGCGACATCTGAGTGAGTTGGGTTCCATCCCTGATACAATATCAATGGCCACACTAGATGTGGCCAGTCTATATACGTGCATTCCGCATGAGGATGGAATCAACTCAGTCAGAAGGTTGCTGATTAATAACCCACTATACACAGGACCTAAGATAGAGATATTCTTGGAATTGCTGAGATACACATTGTCACACAATTACTTTTTGTTTGACGGTAGTTTTTATTGGCAAAGGACCGGGTGTGCCATGGGATCGGCGGTGGCCCCGGCCTTTGCCAATACGTATATGTGGCAAGTTGAGAACGAGTTATTTTTTGAAAATGATGATATTGTTAACAACATTTTTGTGTATCATCGCTATATAGATGATTTATTGGTGTTCTGGAGTGGTGAACAAGAAAATCTGAGAGGGATTATTGAGACACACAATGCCACTAATAGTCCGGTTAAGCTAATCTATAACATGGATAAAAAATGTATTAACTTTTTGGATGTGGAGATTAAAATTGTAGATCAACGTATATACACATCCATTTACAGTAAACCTACAGACAGGAATACCCTCCTTAGAAGAGACAGTTTTCACCCAGTAGCGACCACTAGGGGTCTGCCATACTCTCAGTTTTTGAGGGTATGTCGGATCACAAATGACCCAGAGGAGACCGAAAAACAATTGCAAATAATGTTTGAAAAATTTATTATGAGAGGGTATAAGCCTAAAGAACTAATAAAAGCTAAAGAAAGGGCACTGGGCATAGAGAGAACAGAGCTACTGAGGTCTAAGGACAAAAAACAAATGGGCGGAATCATCCCATGGGTCAATGAATATAATACTTTGAGTAAGAAAACGGTCACCAGAGTAAAGCGACTGTGGCCTATGGTAACATCTGACCCCGATCTAACAGAATTACATGGGACGCGGCTGTTGCCTAGCCATACCCGTAGCCGTAATATACGGGATATGGTGGTCAAAACTGACATTACTAACTTTCAATCTAAAAAACCAGAAACAACTTTCTTAGGACGTAAAAATGGCTGCTATCGCTGCCTAGGATGCACCACGTGTGGATATATGCAGGTGGGGACGTATGTAACCCATGCATACACAGGTAAAAAATGTAAAATTCGTTGGCCACTAACATGCACCAGCAGATTTGTGGTTTATGTATTGTTTTGCCCATGTGGCTTACAATACGTAGGTAAAACCACACGGCAGTTTAAAGAGAGGATGGCACAGCACCGCACGGCCATTAGAGCTGCCATACAGTCAGGTAAAAGTGAGCAGCCGGTGGCCCGGCATTTTGCAATGCAGAAACATGGAGTGGCATCACTGAAGTATATAGTGGTGGACCATGTCCCTGTATCCATTAGGGGAGGAAACAGACAAAGAAAATTATTACAAATTGAGGCCCAATGGATCCATAGGTTGGACACGATGGTACCCAGGGGTCTCAATGAATCCATGGGGTTGTCCTGCTTTTTATAAAAAGATAAACTAAACTTAATATAATACATCTAACAATCTAAGGAGGAGTAGGATTTAAAGTAGGACTACAAACAATAGCTATAATAGGATGGTATAAATAGGGTCTGATTGGATGAAGTTACTTAAGATGCCTGTAATTCTGGATTGCATAATAAATATACATTTAGGTTTATGTAGATATACTGGTAAAGTAAAGCAAAGCAATGTATTCACCTACATAAAGTAGATATTTTATTAATATTTTATTGTTATTGGAATGGTTCACGAGCCACTATAACTTTTATATATAATGGTTTATACAGCACAGAGCAACACAAAATAGGAGAGATAAGGAGGAACGGTTCAAATGACTGCACATAAATTTGATTTGTTTTGTTGGGCACGGTAAGATATAAATTTCACTTGTTTAATGTGTTCTATTATCCTGAAGACGGGGGTAACACCCCGAAACGTTGATAATATGCAATAAAACAACACAGTTATTCTGAAATTGTTCTGCTGTCCTGGAGTGCTGCTATTATTGGTGTGTGTATATATATATATATATATATATATATATATATCTGGCCAAGTGCAGTACACGTGGCCAGTCCGATATGATATCTGATCCCAAATTCCCACTAACACCCCTGCGCCTCCGGTGGAGTAGAGATGTAGTACAGGAACAATCTGGAATCACAACAGGAAGACAGGAAGCATGGTTAAAATGGCTGCCATGCCTCACAGTGCAGTATATTTAACAAATGCAGCCAACCCGTTAATATAGGCTTAACAGCCTATTTCATTAATGTCACCCTTTGCAGCCCTCTGCTAATGTCCTTACCCCCCTTTTGCTCCCCCCCCCCCCACCCCGTGGCCCGTGTACCGCTGTCTGAGCGGGAGTTACCGGGGAGCGGGTACCCGCGATCGGGTGCAGGGAGCCGGGGAGCGCTGTAATAAAGAGCGGTCCTGGAGCGGCGGCCGACGGGTGTGAGCGGCGGCCGGCGGGTGTGAGCGGCGGCCGGCGGGTGAGAGCGGCGGCCGGCGGGTGAGAGCGGCGGCCGGCGGGTGAGAGCGGCGGCCGGCGGGTGAGAGCGGCGGCCGGCGGGTGAGAGCGGCGGCCGGCGGGTCTCAGCGTGGAGGAGCGCGGCGCTGATTGGAGCGGTTGCCGGGGTGCCAGTTAGGAGAGGCGGGTGCGGGCGCAGCGGCGCCGGCTCTGAACAGTGTCCCCACACATCGGGGCGGCAGCGTGCGCTGACCGCCCCGTCCCCCCAGCATACCTGACTCCAGAAGCGATGACTGTGACGGGGCTTCTATCTGTAAGCTCCGTCCAGCTGTAGCAGCAGTCAGGGAGTGAGCTGCGTGTGGCCGTGAGGGTGCTCTTTGTGAGGACAGACACGCCATGCGCTGCTCCGTGCAGCGGCACTATCCCGGACTCACGTTTTTACAGAAACTGGGAAGGGATGTGCTGGTTGTACAAAAAGTAAAAGTAAAAGTTAAAATTAAAAATAAAAATATTCAAAAGTAGTGTGGAGAACTCCACACCAGCCTTGTTGCTACGAGGAGCACAGAAAAAACACTGAGGTACTCTGGGATATGGAGAGGAGGAGAGTTCTAAATTTGAATATTCAGTGCCTTGTTCCTGCGGAAACCGTCCATATCCCAAGAGTACTCCAGTGACCCCTAGTGGATGAAAAAGAAATGAAGAAGTCAGCCTCCCACCCTGAGATCCCTCAGGTGGAAGCCCGCACCATCAGGCTAATGGATTATGTTCTGGCTTGAAAGCAGGCCCTCTGGTAGCCCAATGCTTTTTAGTCTTGCCAGACTTGTCAGATTGAGACTGTTTGCCATAACCCTTTCCTGTTGCTTTTCCCTGGGTCCGAATGGGCCGAAAAGCTGGAAACCTAGGTTTGGACTTGTGTGTTGAAGGAAATTTCACTTTCTTGGAGTCTGCTTCTGACTCCAAAATACTGTTTAATTCTTTACCAAAAAAATTATCTCCAGTAAAAGGCAAATACTCTAGAACTTTCTTGGATTCTGAGTCAGATTTCCATGTACGTAGCCAAACAGCTCTGCGAGCTGCTACTGCTGAGGCTGATGATTGAGAGGCAATAGTACCCATATCCAAGGCTGCTTCTTCCATAAAAATAGGCACCTGTTTAATATGTGCAATTTGGGATTTTTGCTCTCTAGATGCCAATGAAAGATCATCCTCTAATGCCTCAGCCCAGGCTGCCACTGCTTTTGCCATCCAGGCTGAAGCCATGACTGTTCTCACAATTGCCCCAGACAAGGAGAAAATGTTTTTTATAAAAACATCTACTTTCCTATCCGTAACATCATTTAATGATGTTGAAGGCAGAGGCAATGTAGATTTTCGCACCAATCAAATGACATGCGTAGCTACTTTGGGAGCCACCTCCCTTTTTAAACAGTCCCCAGCTGGAAGAGGATAATGGGAATTCCATTTCTTTGGAATTCTAAACTTCTTACTGGGTGTTACCCAAGCATCTTGCATAATCTCCGTCAGCTGTTCTGACCCTGGAAATTCAGTCCTGATTGTTTTGGGACGTTTAAACACAGATGACTTGGATTTTAACAAAGGCTCTGCTGCCTCCTCTAAGGATAGGATGGCTTTCATAACACTAGCTCTGGTAAATCCACTGAGCTAGGACCTTCATCCTCATCTCTGTATGCAGACCCGGAATGTAAGGAATCCTCACCCTCCGAAGAGTCCCCATCTGAAACATGTGTAGACTGTGAAGATGTTGTTTCATGTATGTGTGATTTAGTTTCCATAGGCCTTTCAGCCCGTTTCTGTTGAAAGGCTGCAGATTCCTGGACTGGATGTGATAAACCCCAGGGGGAATGTTGCATGCAAGGGTTAACAGGGTAACCTATCCCTGGTATAGGAGCTGCCAGTATCTACCCAGCTATATTGGATAAATGTCTGTGCAAAAGAAGCCCATGGGGGTTCAACTTTAACCTGTGCCTGCCTTGGATTATTCAAGAGGCTTTGGCAAAAGCTAAAACAGTTTGCACATGCTCCATTTTGAACCAGATCCTGAGAGGTTAACCCAGCTTTGCAAGAGAAACATGAAATCAGTTTTGGTGCTGCTGTGGAGAGTGTATCCTCCTCACCCTTGCCTCTCTTAGACATGATAAACAAACACACCTGTACAGTGTTAACTACACAATTTGTGACTGAAATCACTTTAAAACTTGTTAAAGTGACATACAATCAGATCCCTCCCTGCTTTGCACCAGCATTAAGGATCAGTTATACACAGAACTGACAGAAATAGTAAAGTCAGAAATCACACTAGCAATCAGTTACAGGTTATACATTAGTATAATAAGCAATATGAGCACATATTCAACTACAGATACATTTCAAGTATGTATGAGAAACATATTACTGCATTAACTTATATAGGACTTTAAACGTATTCAGTCACACCGCGAAAGAAACAGCAGCAATAGTTTACATCAGGCATTCCCAACCGCGGTCCTCAAGGCACACCAACAGTGCAGGTTTTAGTGATATCCAGGCTTCAGCACAGATGGTTAAATCAAAATAACTGAGCTACTAATTAAGTCACCTGTGTTTAAGCCTGGATATCACTAAAACCAGGACTGTTAGTGTGCCTTGAGGACCGTGGTTGGGAAACACTGATTTACATACTCATATACATCAGGCACTTATCCAACTACTCGTACTTAATGGTAGGTAGAGACTTAGGGCCTAATTCAGACCTGATCGCTTGCAGGCGATATTTACACTGCTGCCAACAGATAGTCGCCGCCTACAGGGGGAGTGTATTTTAGCTGTGCAAGTGTGCGAACGCATGTGTAGCAGAGCTGTACAAAGAGATCTTGTGCAATTTCTGCGCAGCCTAGGACTTACTCATCCGCTGCAATCACATCAGCCTGTCCGGGACCGGAACTGACGTCAGGAACCCTCCCTGCAAAGACTTGGACAAGCCTGCGTTTTTCCAACCATTACCAGAAAACGGTCAGTTGTCACCCACAAACGCTTTCTCCCCATTAAGCTCCTTGTGAACGCCTGTACGAATGGATCCTTCGCACAAACCCATTGCTGAGCGGCGATCCACTTTGTACCCGTGCGATGCGCCTGCGCATTGCGATGCATATGCATGCGCAGTTTAGACCCGATTGCCCGCTGTACGAAAACGCAGCCTAGCGATCAGGTCTGAATTAGGCCCTTAGTTCTGTATCACCCGGCTCAGGAGAGTGGGATACAGGGAGACTTCCCCCCTGCTTCCAGGATCGATCAATACATTAGTGAACGCTGAGTTGATCCAGAAGCCAACAGTGTACACAAACGCCCAGTGAACACAGATGACCAAGTGAAGACCGACGCACCAGTCAAACAGCCGCCTATTCTGCGACTGGGTCCGTTAGATACACAGCGTCTCAAATGGAAGCGGGAAATCAGTTCATGGCGGGAAACTCAGAGGAAACTGGTCATGAACCGGGGGGGGGGGGGGGGGGAGGGGCGACCAGGGACATCTACCCCAGGAATCGCGGCCTCACACTAATCCCTAATCCCTGGAGCCTATGATCCCTGGGGCCTAGTGCTGGTGCACCCGAGGTGGCAGCCGTGTCAGCGACTGTTCGGTAGTCTCCTTCCCAACAACAGTGCAGCTGTGTCTTGCGTCTCCGTGGCTAAGCGGAACTGATGCCTTACCTTCTCCCTCTGCTCCGGCCACAGCCTGGTAACGTCAGCTGTAATTGCTAGTACGTCCAACACAGACGCCCGCCGAAACAGCTCTGTACACGGGGGTAAGCGTTGTCGCAACCCGGCGAAGAGTTGTTGGAGCGACTTTCTAAAGTGTGTGTAAGACGCTTTTTAGAAAACTCGCAAATAAAAAAAATAGGAATTTAATTACCTACCGGTAAATCCTTTTCTCGTACTCCGTAGAGGATGCTGGGGTCCACATTAGTACCATGGGGTATAGACGGGTCCACTAGGAGCCATTGGCACTTTAAAAGTTTGAGAGTGTGGGCTGGCTATTCCTTCTATGCCCCTCCTACCAGACTCAGTCTAGAAACTGTGCCCGAGGAGACGGACAACTTCGAGAGAAGGATTATACACAGATAGTGGCGAGATTCAGCTCACACACAAGGCAAACTAAGCTAACTAGCTTGAAACATCAGCAACGGCTGAACAAGATTACTTACCAAGTAACAAAATATTACGTAACCCATAACTAAGCAGTACTGAACTAAATAACCACTGCAGGATAACGAAGCGCTGGGCGGCCGCCCAGTATCCTCTACGGACTACGAGAAAAGGATTTACCAGTAGGTAATTAAAATCCTATTTTCTCTTACGTCCTAGAGGATGCTGGGGTCCACATTAGTACCATGGGGATGTACCAAAGCTCCCAGAACGGGAGGGAGAATGCGGAGGCTCCTGCAGAACCAATTGACCAAACTTCAGGTCCTCAGAGGCCAAAGTATCGAACTTGTAGAACTTTGCGAACATGTTCGACCCCGACCAAGTAGCTGCTTGGCAGAGTTGTAAGGCCGAGACACCCCGGGCAGCTGCCCGAGAAGAACCCACCTTACGAGTAGAGTGGGCCTTAACAGACGTAGGACATGGCAATCCTGCCGTAGAATACGCATGCTGGATAGTAAACCTGATCCAACGAGAGATCGTCTGCTTAGAAGCAGGACACCCAATTTTCTTGGGATCATACAGGACAAACCGGGAGTCCGATTTTCTGTGACGAGCAGTCCTCCTAACATAGATCTTTAGAGCCCTTACAACATCTAAGGACTTTGATGAAATTGAAGAGACAGTCGCAACTGGCACCACAATAGGTTGGCTGATATGAAATGCCGACACAACCTTCGGATGAAACTGCTGACGTGTGCGAAGCTCAGCTCTGTCTTCATGGAAGACCAAGTATGGGCTTTTACATGACAAAGCCCCCAACTCTGACACACGTCTAGCAGAAGCTAAGGACAACAAAGTGACAGCCTTCCACGTAAGAAACTTGACCTCAACCTCCTGTAGAGGCTCAAAGCAGTCCGACTGGAGGAACTGCAACACCCCGTTAAGATCCCAAGATGCCGTAGGCGGTACAATGGGAGGTTGGATGTGCAGAACTCCCTTCAAGAAAGTTTGAACCTCAGGGAGGGCAGCCAACTGTTTCTGGAAGAAAATGGATAGGGCCGAAATTTGGACCTTTATGGATCCCAACCTCAGGCCCATATCCACACCTGCTTGCAGGAAGAGGAGAAAACGTCCCAGTTGAAACTACACCGCAGAAAACTTCTTGGACTCACACCAAGATACATATTTTTTCCAAATACGATGGTAATGTTTTGACGTTACTCCTTTCCT